>NW_028120557.1:87500-113188 GCF_965178545.1 Coloeus monedula | reverse complement strand
TGCTGTATGCGACAGAGTAGACAGAGAGGGCTGGCTTATTTCCAAATGAATTTACATCTAAATCAGTAGCATTTGCCTATAGATGTAAAAGTGAAGAACTTAACAGGTTTTAGTATTCTGCACACATCCCTCCCTGGGAGGAATGGTAAAAAGTTAAAAACAAATGAAACTTTAAAAGTAGAAAGTTAGAAACAAAGTTACAACGGCAGAAATTTAGAAACAAACAAAGAGGTAAAATACAAGAAACAAACAAATTTCTAAAGGGAGAAAGTTGAAAACAAACAAAGTTAGAAACAAACAAACAAAAAAATTAGAAACAAACAAAATTAGAAAGGTAGAAATTTAGAAACAAAGTCACAAAGGCAAGTGTTGAGCCTTTGACAGGGTACCCCTCCTTCTCGGACCAGGGTGAAAGAGCAGAGGAGGCTGCTGTTCTGCTAAGTTCTTTATTTCACGGTCTCACAGCTGTCTTGAAGGCAGAGTTCGAATGGGGTTACATGATAAAGCCAAGCAGCAGCAGCAGGCAAAACCAGCTTCTTCTATATGCTCCATACACTATATTTTTTCTTACAGAAGTGTGGATTCCATTTGTTCATTGACCAGTAAGGTTAACACACGATTCTAGTTTTCCTTAAACCCATCCCGGTCTAAATCTAACAGTCGTAAGCCTCACACAAGTGTCATCTGCCCTTGTTCCATAAGGAATCCCTCTACAGACAGGGAGTTGTCACCGGCCCCGTGCTCATGGGCTGCAGGGGACACCCGCACTGAGGAGGAAATGGAAATGGGAAAGAGGGAACTGCAACCTGATGGGACGCACCTCTGGCACCACATTTCCTCTTCTTCCTGCTGTCCTGGAAAGCCCCAAGTAAATCCAGTGCCTCAGACCTTGCATCCCTGAACACCAGGAGAGCCGGTGCTTTACCCAGATCCCAGTGCCCTGCACGGCTGCGCTGACACGAGCACAGGCCGATCGCTCCGCCCAGCACCATCCCTCATTTTCTTCCCATTGCTCCCCAAGCGTCCCCAAAGCACCCCAGCGTGTCTGTGCCGGGGCCAGGGCCTGCCCCGAGCCCGACCAGAGGCTGTCACCCAGCCCTGCACCAGCTCCCACCCCCGGGTGAGCTGGGAATGCACTGAGAGCTCGGCTCCCCGGGCTCCCCAGCACCCAAACCGGTCCTCAGACACACAGAAATGCCCAACCTGCCCCTCTGGGCACAGCCAAACACCACAATTCCATCATCCCCAAGCAACTCTGGCACTTGCCTCTTCACCTCCGCCCATTTCCAGTAGCCGGGGCTAGGACCGGGCTGTCAGAAATAGCATTCCCTAGGCAGTTCATCCCAGCACAGAGGAGAAGAGGAGCCTGTCCCTGACCCACACCATGGGCAGGACAAGGGGGGCCCTAGCTGGCTTTGCCTACTCCAGCACCACAGCTCTTGGTCCCAAAGATGGGGCGAGTTCAGTGGTTTTTCCTGTCCTGAAAGAGAGCAGAAAAGGGAAGTTAATCCCACTGTGGAATCCAAGACTCCTGCATTTCCTATTTCTGCTCTGATTGCTCACCGTGGAGTTTTAGCCATGGAAAAAAAAGGAGAATGACACCATATCAAATAAAAAGTTGATTAATCCACGTAGGGGCTGTGGAGAGGATACAAAGGAGCTTTTCCATGATTTTGGGGCTTGAAGAGGGACTGAATTTCCCTCAAAGCTGGGAAGGGCCTGAGGATAATAAAGCAAAGGAGCAGCTTCATCTCTCCCTGGCAGAGAGCTCGGGGCTCCATTATGGATACAAATCAATCCCAGCAGGATTTCAAAGGGTTTCTTTAGGATGTCAGGTCCCTCTTTATCAGATCCCTGCTGGGATTCAGGGCCTGCCTGGTCACGGGGTGCTTTGATAAGGGCTGGATTTAAATCCCAGATCTGAGAACAGACATGAAAGGTCCCTGGGTTTCTAGGGGGTTGAAAAACTCAAGCTGGATTCGCTGCAGAGCTGAAAAATCAGGGTAAGAGAGAGCAAGGAGTGGCCAGCAGGCCCAGGCTCCTGATCACGCCCCTGGGATCCATGGGATCCATAGGATCCACGGCCTCTGGCACGCTGCTCCAGCACCCTGCAGGGTGACTGACAGCCGGGCAGGGGAAGGAGCCACCAGCAGCTCTGCCATGTGCACCATCATTCACCTTGCACGTGGCCTAAACAGCCACCAAGCACTGATGGACTGACTGAGCCGAAAATATCGGAGAGATCTCAGTTTGCACTCCAAATTCCCTGCAGCCTGTTCCCTTCCTGATCCATCCCTTCAAGCAGCAAGAGTGGAATTCCTTCCGTCGTTGCTCTTTCCCTCCTGTTTTTCACTCAACAAGAAAAAGAGCAGCCACGTGAACAGGAGTAAAAGCCCCAAACCCACAAAAAAGCACATTCTCAGCATCACTAATCCCTGCCAAACTGCCAGGAACCTTCCAAAACTACATCCAAGCTTGGAAACAGGGATCCAGTTGTTTGTTTAAGCAGCTATTGATCCAGTCTCTTCCAGCTAATTAAACTATTCACTATTTAAACTCATTAAACTGCTCATCCTGCTCCTGGCAGCCAGAGGCAAAGAAGAAATCGTGTCTAGATTAAATGGTGTTGGTGAATGTGCCCATCCCAGTCCTTGGAGAGGTTGGAATTGCATCCCTGTTCCTCTGCTCTCTTTTCCTTCCTTTTTCTTGGAGTGATTCCCACCCGGATTCCTCAGCTCCAGCTCTCTGAGCAGCCTCAGGGGGAGCATTTCATCCCCTTGGAGCCAACTCCATTTGTTGCATCCTTCATGCCTCAACCACCCCTAAAAGCAGGCAAGTGCTGATGGGCAGTGCAGCTGCTTCCACTTGGGAATGTTTCCAGTGGAACAGGGAGGGAATTCTGAGAAGCTTCCACCCACTGCACGTTATTGCTGGATAAAAGGTGAGGCAGCAAAGGATCAACAAAGGGAGATTTCAGCAAGACAAAGTCCAGACAGAGAGGCTGCAAGTGTGGCTGGGGCTGCTAAACTGGGAAAACTGCAAGGTCAGGCTGTGGGAACATGGATTATACTGAGGTCTGGAACTGGTGTTGGGAAGAGAGGGAGAAGGAGAAGGAGAAGGAGGAGAAGGAGGAGAAGGAGGAGAAGGGCCCGAAGTAACTGCACAGTGAATTTCCTTACCATGAGCCAGGCTCATTCCCTGAGCTGACCAATATCTCCGAGCTCCCCTTCATGGCACAGCCCTGCCAGTAAAGAACAGAAGTTCCTGCTGCTCCCACTGGAATTCTGTAGCGTGCCTGGCATTCCATACGTTATGCTGCCTGAGAATTCCTGCAGCCGTCCTCGGGAAGAGCAGTTCACTGCCACAGGAGGAACAAGAGGAAAGCAGTTGCCACTCTCGGGTTCTGTGCTCTGTAAAAAGTAAAACCAGATAAAGATCAAAGCTCCATAAAGCTGGAACCATCTCCAACCTCGGGACAGCACTTCTGTGGGAAAAGCGTGGATGGGCAATTAGGAAGGAGATGATCATGCAAATGGGTAAGGGGGGGAATTAAATTCTGCTGCTTTCTGATTGAGGCCTGCTTCAATTTGCAGCCTTTATAATATCAGTTTAATGGGACTTTTTGTGCTTTAAAAAGGTTTTTATTAGCTGGGGGTTGTCCCTGCCTGGACTGAGGCACAGCACAATGCGTCTCCTGCCTCCTGAAGCCGTGTCGTTATCCCAGCATCTGAAATTAAAAACCAGCACTCTGGGAAACCTCTCTACTCTGAGGAGAAGTGTGAGGAGTGTTTGGGTCTGTGGAGAGCCTGGAACAGCTCTGAGAGACACCAAACATCCTGTGGATCCCAATAAACAGCAAAACATGCCAGCAGCTCCTTCCAACACCGCCCTTGTAGGGAACTCTGTCACCCCAGTGGGTATTTGTGGGAGTAAGGAAGAAATCCCACTAATGACCTCAGTGTGATCACCTCTGGTTCGTCTGGGGATAAATCTCCTTTATCCTTCTGGGAGAATAAAGGAATCCAATGCTGCCTTAATCCCCTGCTCCTCGGAGTCTGCATTTCCAGAATCCATCTCCTGGCCCAGCATGGGAAGGGTTGTCCAGCGCTGGAACAGCTGCCCAGAGCAGTGGTGGAGTCACCAACCCTGGAAGTGCTCATAAAATACATGGATATGGCACTTGAGTGTTCATAAAATACCTGGGTAAATACATGGGTAAATATAGGAATAAATTCATGGGTAAATACATGGATAAACATATGGATAAATATAGGGATAAATATGTAGGGATAAATATGTATGGATAAATACAGACCTTGCTTCCCTGAACACCAGGAGAGCCGGTGTTTTACCCAGATCCCAGTGCCCTGCACGGCTGCGCTGACACGAGCGCAGGCTGACCGTTCCGCCCAGCACCATCCCTCATTTTCCTCCCACGGCTCCCCAAGCGGCCCCAAACCACCCCAGCGTGTCTGTGCCGGGGCCAGGGCCTGCCCCGAGCCCGACCAGAGCCCTGCACCAGCTCCCACCCCCGGGTGAGCTGGGAATGCACTGAGAGCTCGGCTCCCCGGGCTCCCCAGCACCCAAACCGGTCCTCAGACACACAGAAATGCCCAACCTGCCCCTCTGGGCACAGCCAAACACCACAATTCCATCATCCCCAAGCAACTCTGGCACTTGCCTCTTCACCTCCGCCCATTTCCAGTAGCCGGGGCTAGGACCGGGCTGTCAGAAATAGCATTCCCTAGGCAGTTCATCCCAGCGCAGAGGAGAAGAGGAGCCTGTCCCTGACCCACACCATGGGCAGGACAAGGGGGGCCCTAGCTGGCTTTGCCTACTCCAGCACCAAAGCTCTTGGTCCCAAAGATGGGGTGAGTTCAGTGGTTTTTCCTGTCCTGAAAGAGAGCAGAAAAGGGAAGTTAATCCCACTGTGGAATCCAAGACTCCTGCATTTCCTATTTCTGCTCTGCTTGCTCACCGTGGAGTTTTAGCTATGGAAAAAAAAGGAGAATGACACCATATCAAATAAAAAGTGCCCTTTTCCAGCATTTTTATTCCAGGCATTAAAAGGATGCTCATTTCTCTTCTAGCATTGTTTCCCTCATTTTAGGAGAACCGTTTTCATCCCAGGCCCCACTCGTCAGTTGTTCGATCCTCTGGCACTGGATTTGGACAAAAGAAGGGACGCACCTGGACTGCAGGAAATCACTGAGAGAAACCCTTCCAAAACGTGACAGAGAAAAACAACAGGAGATGCAGGAAGACACATCCCTCATTTGCACGTCTGGAACGCTTTTCTAAAGACTTCTCTGCATCTGGATGCTCTTTGCTCTTGGCTTTCTTCACAGGAATGCATTTGCTGCTAAACACGTCTCAAACCCTTACCTGATCGGGATAAGGTGGGATGGAGATGAAGACTCCCACAGGGAATAGCCAGGGAGATGCAGGGCCTGGGAACATCAAGGACGGAGAAGAGAAGGAACAGGGATTGTTTTTCTTGTTTAGAGCCAGCAGTGCTGTGAGCTTGGAGAACACACGGCACCGCAGGGATCCAGGGCAGGAGCGGGATAACTGCGGGATAAGGGGAATCTGCTCCCACTCCAGGGCTGTGCCAGTGAAGGAGGGGAATTTTTTAGTGCCTTCATTACACACAAAAACCAAACCCAGCACCACCGAGCTGGACTTTCGTGAGCCGCAAAACAAAGCGGCCCCTGGCCTTTGGGGGAACACAACCTCACCGAGTCACGGAGCCAGGGGATGACACTTGGGAATGATCCTTGCTGCTGCCTGCAGGCAAATCGGATGAGGGAGCCACAGGAGCTGCGGGGTTTCCTGCTCTTCCTGCAACGCCATCGGTCCAGACCAGGAGACCTTTCCTGGAACAGATCTTCCCTGTAAAGGGAGCTACACCAAAGCTCAAGCCCTCATTTAGAGACCCTTGGAAAAGCAAAGGTGAGAGGGGATTACCTGGAGCCCCAGGGGACCGAGGCGAAGGCGATGAAGAAGCAGACAGCAAAGTGCTTCCACTGCTTCTCACTCCAGCAAAGGGAACATCCCTGGAATTTCATGTCCAGCGTCGCTCCCAAACCCCACAGGTGAACCCACACGTACTCCAGGACTGATCTCCTTCAAACTTCCAGCAGCACAGACTCACCGGGAGGAACTGCGATCCAAGGACACACATCAGCAACCGTCTTCCCGCTTGCCCCTCTCTCCACATTTTCCCTTTCCAGCGGGATGCAGGTGCCACCCCCCAGAGGCAGGAAAACTGCCTTGCAATCCGCTACAAAACCTGCCTGGAAAGCCCAGGATGCCCGGAGCCACAGCCGTTTCTCCTGGAGCTCCTGCTGACAGGCATTTGAAGCCTGCTGTGCCTCACAGCTGCTTTTCTGCCAAGGGCATTCCCATCTTTTCTTTTTTAGCCCAAAGAAAGGTTTGCAAAGCTGAGTTTTGTGAGAAGCGCTTCATATTTGGATCATTCTTAACTTGGAGTTTCCCTTGGCACCAAAATCAGGGGCTCACCTTTTGCTTGGAGCTTGGCTGAAGTCCTCAGCAATGCCAGGGAATGTGGCCATTGGAGGCTTTGGGCAGATTTGGCTCATCTGCCTTTTTAGGCCTTGTTTCTTTCTCTCAGCCTTCCCACTGGATTGTGGCCTCCGAGGAATACGTAAAATCCCATTCCATTCCTATTCTTTCGGACAATTTTTTGTACCGTCCCTGTACAAAACGAGGCCCCCTGTTCGGATGCTTTTCCCCACCGTTCCCCGGCACTTTCATCTGCCGGTGCATTCCCTGCGTTGCTTGGGCTCTTCCCAGCTCTCTGAGCTCCTTCACAAGGCAGGAGATCGATTTGGCCCAGGAACTAAACCCTCCCGAGGAATTGTCTGATGCCATCTCCGCATTTGACACCTGATCCTTGTGCTCAAAGGATCCCTCTTTCTTCCCTTCAGCCAATTCCAAGGCTCGCTGCCCCCAGCTGCGATCAGGCCCCAGCCTGATCCCTGCAGTCTTCCCTGCCGGGATCCTGCTCAGGAATCCCTGGGCTACAAATGTAAGAATTCATTCTTCCCACCCCTGCCCAGTTCCAAAGGATTTGGTGTCTGCCTTACCCGGCTGGAGCCTGCTTCCAACTCTGTTCTTGCTGCTTCTGCTGCTTTCCAGTTCCCAGGAATTCCACCGACGGAGCGACAGCGTTTTCCAGCTCCGCCAGGATTCCCTCTGCTGCGTTTGGGTGCTGGAAGGATATCAAAACCAGGCTCTCTGGGGCTTTACTATCAGGAAATTACATCCCCGGATTTGTTCATTTCCAAATATTATCTCTTCCCAACAAAGCACTGGGCATCCAAGGAATACAGAAAGTGATGGGCTGACCACTGCTTACTCCTCTGGAATGCCAGAGCTTGGAAAAAAAGGGCACTTGAGGCTTCTCCTGGTGCTGCCCGTGAGGTGTATTTTACTTGAGAGCCCCTTCCCGTGTCTTTCCCTGTATCCACCAAAAAATCCACCCCTTCATTCCCCAGCTGCTTGCTTCCTCCCTCTTTTCCTGTATCCAACAGAATTTTAACAGGTCAATAGTCCCCTCTGCAAGAGCACTTTTCATTCCAAACCTAAGAACAAACGAATCACTTCCCTTCCACCGTCCTTATTAGGATTCCACTGAGAGCAGTGGATGGAAAATGATCCTCTCCTGGTCCCTGCTGGATTCCCGGAGCAGGGATCCTTTCCCTCTTTCCCCCCACCACGGTGCCCTCCTCCCCCTCCCGCCCCACCCCACACCCTTTTCAGGCTTTATTCCACAGCTTTTGCCTCCAGGCCTCAGATCCTTTCGTTCTCCAGGAGCTCCCAGCAGCTCCACAGCCTTTCCTCTCCCATCCCGACCATTTCTCCGGGAATGGAGCTCCGCATTTCAATTGTCTTCTCTTTTCTCTGACTACTCCCACCAATCCAGAAGACCTAAAGCTGACACAAGGAACACTCGGTGCCCACAAATCCAAACCCAGACCCGGCCATCCCCAAACCAGCAACTCCCGGACAATTTGCGTTCATTCCAACCTAACACTGAGGACTCCCCCAATCCTTCAAAATTCCCAAGAAATATCCTGTTGCCTTCACAGCTCCCAGGGGATTCTGCTTCGTGCTCACACGAAGGATTTGGGACTTCCCTGAAAAAACCCGTGCAGGGCACGCTGGAATCCCCGATCCCGTGAATCCGGGGAGCGTTAAAAGCTCGGTCCAGCCTGGGCCCCCGGAAATTTTTGCCAAGTATCCCCCAAGTCCTCGGGATAACAGAACTCTCTGGTACTGCATTTTTGGCGTTGTAAAGCCTGGAATTACTCTATTCCTAGTGCTGGGCTCTGCATATGGCCGAGAAAATCCCGGCCTCCACACAGACCCAGGTTCCAAACTTTTTGATACATTTCAGCAAGCCGAGAAATTCACCTTCCCTACTTCTTCTTAAGGGCATCCTTCTCTTCCCTTACCCGGCGTGCTCTCTCCCACTGGGGGTGGGTTTTCCCCTTCCCATGCTAATTAGTCCCTACTTCTAGGAGGTTTAGGTACCTTTCTTCCCTGGGACGGATTTCTTAACACAGCTACCGAGGCTTTGGGAGTCTCCTTTATCTTCTACTTTCTGGATCCATAAATGCCACAATCCAGACGCCCAACTTCAACAAGACATCCTTTCTACCTAAAAACACACACTCTCAACTCTTAGATCTTTTAAAGTTTTACCCCCGCAAAATTCCCCTATTTTTCCACCACTGAATTCCTCAGTCCTGCTTCCAAGGATTTCTTGAATACCACGGGGCTTTTCTCAAGATTTACCCCCACGACCTTCCCTACGTGCCCACTGCTCATCACCTCATTTTTCCCTCAATGTGGTCGTTCTCCACCCCAGAGAGTTTGTCAAGTGTTGCCTCCAAAATGTTCCCCATCTCTCCACTACTCAGTTCCCCATTTTGCCTCCAAAATATTCAATCTGTCCCCTCCACATTGCATCCACTTTTACCCCCAGCGTTTTACTTCCTCTACAATATTGATTCAACCTTTTCCACCCCAAAAATCTGCATTCTCTCCCTTAAACAGCACCTCAGCTTTTCCCTCAAAAATGCCCCAGAGGGAAACTCAGATTCAGCCCCCAAACTCCCATTTGCCTACACAAACAGTTCTTGTGGCCCCTCTCAATTCCCCCAGGCTTTCAGCTCAAGGAAGAACTGGAAGCCTATTCCCTCATCTCCACCCTTGTTTTGCTTTCCTGGAAAACCTTGCGATCCCACACTTTCTCCAAGAGATCTGCTGGGACTACTGGAAGGTTTGCTCTCTCAGAGCGCCAGGGGGCTTTACAGCACTTGTTCCTCTGCATCTTTACCCTTTTATCAGCTTTCCCCTGGAACGGTGTTGTGGGAGAAGCTTGGAACTACCAGAAATGGATCACGTTCACATTTTTTCCCCACCAGTTTTTATCTGGTTTCAGATTCCTGGAATTACCCTCAAATGTGCCCTAGAACACTGCTGTGAAAGGATCAATGAGAAGAACAGCCGGAAAGCAGAAAACCACCTCCAGCAGCAGCCACAATGATCCCATTTCTCTTCTTACCTGGTCCTGCCAGAGCTCCCAACAGCCATTCCCATTCCAAAACAAGAGCTATGGAAGACATTCCTGCTGTCCGTGAGGGTGAGGCGGCAGTTCTGGATGTTCTTCGCTGTGCAATCAGACAACAAACAGAGTGTAAATGATCCTGGTGGTCCCTTCCAAGCCAAACCAGCCCGTGATTCCATGCGTGGATCAGCACCTGTCCCAGCTCCATTCCAGAAACCTCCTCCCACTAACCCAGAACTTTCCTTTTTCTGCTCAACATCAGGGCTTTGCTGCCGAGTGCCCCGGGCAGGGGACGCCTCAGCCTTCCCTGGGACCGCAGCATTCCCTGCGCTGCCTCAGCATCCCCTGCGCTGCTGTTCCACGCCCATCCCGTGGTCCAGCGCCTGCGCGGGCTGCAGTGCCGGGCTCTCCCCACGAGGCGGCAGCACCGGGAGCGAGCAGCCCCGGCCGGTCCCGCTGTCTCGGGGCAGCTGCGCCTTTAACCCGCCCTGAGCCGGCGGGGCCGTGAACACAGCGGGCACAAACGCCACCGCTCCCCTTTATTTCACCCTCAGAGGCACAGGATCGCAGCATTTCCTGGGCTGCAAGGGACCCACAGGGAGCATCGAGTCCAAATCCTGGCCCTGCACCCCAAGAATCCCACCCTGTGCCCGAGAGCCTTGTTCAGACCCAAACTCTTCCCCCAAGATCCTGAAAACACAGCGGGGCTGGGAGAAGGATGACCACGGAGGATTTTTTTATACAGATCTCCTTGCACGATCGTTAAATAATATTATTAGACAGTCCATGAACGCATCCCTGTGCCGGGACAGCCACCCCTGTGCCGGAACACTCATCCCTGGGCCGGAATACCGATCCCCCGCGGCCCCCACCGTCCGCTCGGGGCTGTCCCCGTTCCCCGCTCACCTCCGAGCCCGGAGCACCCGCCCCGGTGCCCCCGGCCCGGCAGCGCTGCTCCCCGGGCTCCCCGCTATCGCCGCTCCTGGCGAAGAAGGGCGGAAGTCACCGGTACCGCACCGATGTGGCTATTCGACCTTCTCAAGATGGCGGCCGGAAGGACCCCCCCCCCCCCGCCCCGCTCCGTCTATTCGACTGCCTGAATGCTCCCGCCTGCCCCAGGCGCCGCTGACCCCACAGTCGGTGTCCGCGTAGCGGGAAACGCCTCAGAAAATTGCGCGCAAGCGCTGGGCTGGCGTCGGCGTCGGCGTCGCGTTCAGGCAGCCGAATAGACGCAGCTTGGGGGGGGCCTTCCCTGCCGCCATATTGAGAAGGTCAGAAAACAGTGTACACGACCGCCATCTTTAGTGTGGCAGTGACGACACTTCCGCCCTTCGCCGCCATCTTGGGTGCTGGCAGAAGCCACTTCCGGTCGAGCCGCCATCTTTAGTGTGGTACACTTAGGGCCCCCGCCGCCCCTCACAAGGGCTTCTGTCTATTCGGCTGCCTGAATCCGGCCCGGACTCCGACGCCGGCACCGCGCTTTCCGCGCGATTTTCCGCGGTGCTTCCCGGTGCGAGGACACGGCTGGCGGGGTCAGCCGCGCCGGAGGCGGGCGACGGCTCCGCGACCGGCGGCAGGCATCGGCAGGGACACCTCTCGCAGGGGGCCTACTGCGTCCGCCATCTTGAGTGTGGCGGAAGTGTAAACCACCCTCTGCAAGGTCCTGGCAGATAATAAAATAATAAAATAAAATAAATACTGTCATATTCTAATAAAAACGTCACTTAACGCCGTCCCGAGAGCGCGGAACTGCGCCTTCCTTTCCGAGCCGCCTCCTTGAGAGCGACACGCGGGCGGCTCTATTCCGACCGTGCCCGCCCGGTGCCTCCCGCCCGGGTCGCGCTGCGACCGCGCCTCTGCTGCCCGGCAAAACCGGCCCCGCCGGGCCGCCCCCCGCGCTGTCATTCCCCGCGGTCACCGCCCCGCACGGCGCCCGTTCCTTTCCATAGCTGTGGCCCCGCTCATGCACGGCCGTGTCCCTTGGCGCTGCGAACCGCCCTTCGCCCCTCCCCTCCGCTGACACACCCGGCCCCGCTCGCTCCCGCTCCTTGCCACGCTCGGCAGCCACCGAGGCCGCCGCCCTCTCGGCTCAGCCGGCACCGGGCGGCAGCAGCGCCGGGGCGCCGTGTCGGGGGCGGCAGTGCCGCGCTCTCGCCACCAGGCGGCAGCAGCGCCGCCCAGCTCAGCCCGGGGGCAGGCACAGAGCACAGGGAAAAGCCGGCTCCGGGCGCTCTGCAGCTCCTGCAGCCCGAGCGTCTCGGCTCCTGCGGCCAGGCGCTTGCTGCTTTCCTTCCTACAGAAAAACGCCGGCTCGTTATTCTCAAAACCTGCGGATCTCTATTCCCAGCTTCTTATATTGCTGTATGCGACAGAGTAGACAGAGAGGGCTGGCTTATTTCCAAATGAATTTACATCTAAATCAGTAGCATTTGCCTATAGACGTAAAAGTGAAGAACTTAACAGGTTTTAGTATTCTGCACACAGCCCTCGCTGGGAGGAATGGTAAAAAGTTAAAAACAAATGAAATTTTAAAAGTAGAAAGTTAGAAACAAAGTTACAACGGCAGAAATTTAGAAACAAACAAAGAGGTAAAATACAAGAAACAAACAAATTTCTAAAGGGAGAAAGTTGAAAACAAACAAAGTCAGAAACAAACAAACAAAAATTAGAAACAAACAAAATTAGAAAGGTAGAAATTTAGAAACAAAGTCAGAAAGGCAAGTGTTGAGCCTTTGACAGGGTACCCCTCCTTCTCGGACCAGGGTGAAAGAGCAGAGGAGGCTGCTGTTCTGCTGAGTTCTTTATTTCACGGTCTCACAGCTGTCTTGAAGGCAGAGTTCGAATGGGGTTACATGATACAGCCAAGCAGCAGCAGCAGGCAAAAACAGCTTCTTCTATATGCTCCATACACTATATTTTTTCTTATAGAAGTGTGGATTCCATTTGTTCATTGACCAGTAAGATTAACACACGATTCTAGTTTTCCTTAAACCCATCCCGGTCTAATTCTAACAGTCGTAAGCCTCACACAAGTGTCATCTGCCCTTGTTCCATAAGGAATCCCTCTACAGACAGGGAGTTGTCACCGGCCCCGTGCTCATGGGCTGCAGGGGACACCCGCACTGAGGAGGAAATGGAAATGGGAAAGAGGAAACTGCAACCTGATGGGACGCACCTCTGGCACCACATTTCCTCTTCTTCCTGCTGTCCTGGAAAACCCCAAGTAAATCCGGTCCCTCAGACCTTGCATCCCTGAACACCAGGAGAGCCGGTGTTTTACCCAGATCCCAGTGCCCTGCACGGCTGCGCTGACACGAGCACAGGCCGATTGCTCCGCCCAGCACCATCCCTCATTTTCTTCCCATTGCTCCCCAAGCGTCCCCAAACCACCCCAGCGTGTCTGTGCCGGGGCCAGGGCCTGCCCCGAGCCCGACCAGAGGCTGTCACCCAGCCCTGCACCAGCTCCCACCCCCGGGTGAGCTGGGAATGCACTGAGAGCTCGGCTCCCCGGGCTCCCCAGCACCCAAACCGGTCCTCAGACACACAGAAATGCCCAACCTGCCCCTCTGGGCACAGCCAAACACCACAATTCCATCATCCCCAAGCAACTCTGGCACTTGCCTCTTCACCTCCGCCCATTTCCAGTAGCCGGGGCTAGGACCGGGCTGTCAGAAATAGCATTCCCTAGGCAGTTCATCCCAGCGCAGAGGAGAAGAGGAGCCTGTCCCTGACCCACACCATGGGCAGGACAAGGGGGGCCATAGCTGGCTTTGCCTACTCCAGCACCAAAGCTCTTGGTCCCAAAGATGGGGCGAGTTCAGTGGTTTTTCCTGTCCTGAAAGAGAGCAGAAAAGGGAAGTTAATCCCACTGTGGAATCCAAGACTCCTGCATTTCCTATTTCTGCTCTGATTGCTCACCGTGGAGTTTTAGCCATGGAAAAAAAAGGAGAATGACACCATATCAAATAAAAAGTTGATTAATCCACGTAGGGGCTGTGGAGAGGATACAAAGGAGCTTTTCCATGATTTTGGGGCTTGAAGAGGGACTGAATTTCCCTCAAAGCTGGGAAGGGCCTGAGGATAATAAAGCAAAGGAGCAGCTTCATCTCTCCCTGGCAGAGAGCTCGGGGCTCCATTATGGATACAAATCAATCCCAGCAGGATTTCAAAGGGTTTCTTTAGGATGTCAGGTCCCTCTTTATCAGATCCCTGCTGGGATTCAGGGCCTGCCTGGTCACGGGGTGCTTTGATAAGGGCTGGATTTAAATCCCAGATCTGAGAACAGACATGAAAGGTCCCTGGGTTTCTAGGGGGTTGAAAAACTCAAGCTGGATTCGCTGCAGAGCTGAAAAATCAGGGTAAGAGAGAGCAAGGAGTGGCCAGCAGGCCCAGGCTCCTGATCACGCCCCTGGGATCCATGGGATCCATAGGATCCACGGCCTCTGGCACGCTGCTCCAGCACCCTGCAGGGTGACTGACAGCCGGGCAGGGGAAGGAGCCACCAGCAGCTCTGCCATGTGCACCATCATTCACCTTGCACGTGGCCTAAACAGCCACCAAGCACTGATGGACTGACTGAGCCGAAAATATCGGAGAGATCTCAGTTTGCACTCCAAATTCCCTGCAGCCTGTTCCCTTCCTGATCCATCCCTTCAAGCAGCAAGAGTGGAATTCCTTCCGTCGTTGCTCTTTCCCTCCTGTTTTCCACTCAACAAGAAAAAGAGCAGCCACGTGAACAGGAGTAAAAGCCCCAAACCCACAAAAAAGCACATTCTCAGCATCACTAATCCCTGCCAAACTGCCAGGAACCTTCCAAAACTACATCCAAGCTTGGAAACAGGGATCCAGTTGTTTGTTTAAGCAGCTATTGATCCAGTCTCTTCCAGCTAATTAAACTATTCACTATTTAAACTCATTAAACTGCTCATCCTGCTCCTGGCAGCCAGAGGCAAAGAAGAAATCGTGTCTAGATTAAATGGTGTTGGTGAATGTGCCCATCCCAGTCCTTGGAGAGGTTGGAATTGCATCCCTGTTCCTCTGCTCTCTTTTCCTTCCTTTTTCTTAGAGTGATTCCCACCCGGATTCCTCAGCTCCAGCTCTCTGAGCAGCCTCAGGGGGAGCATTTCATCCCCTTGGAGCCAACTCCATTTGTTGCATCCTTCATGCCTCAACCACCCCTAAAAGCAGGGAAGTGCTGATGGGCAGTGCAGCTGCTTCCACTTGGGAATGTTTCCAGTGGAACAGGGAGGGAATTCTGAGAAGCTTCCACCCACTGCACGTTATTGCTGGATAAAAGGTGAGGCAGCAAAGGATCAACAAAGGGAGATTTCAGCAAGACAAAGTCCAGACAGAGAGGCTGCAAGTGTGGCTGGGGCTGCTAAACTGGGAAAACTGCAAGGTCAGGCTGTGGGAACATGGATTATACTGAGGTCTGGAACTGGTGTTGGGAAGAGAGGGAGAAGGAGAAGGAGGAGAAGGAGAAGGAGAAGGAGAAGGAGAAGGAGGAGGAGGAGGAGGAGGAGGAGAAGGAGAAGGAGAAGGAGAAGGAGAAGGAGAAGGAGAAGGAGAAGGAGAAGGAGAAGGAGAAGGAGAAGGAGAAGGAGAAGGAGAAGGAGGAGGAGAAGGAGGAGGAGGAGGAGAAGGAGGAGGAGAAGGAGGAGAAGGAGGAGAAGGAGGAGAAGGAGGAGAAGGGCCCGAAGTAACTGCACAGTGAATTTCCTTACCATGAGCCAGGCTCATTCCCTGAACTGACCAATATCTCCGAGCTCCCCTTCATGGCACAGCCCTGCCAGTAAAGAACAGAAGTTCCTGCTGCTCCCACTGGAATTCTGTAGCGTGCCTGGCATTCCATACGTTATGCTGCCTGAGAATTCCTGCAGCCGTCCTCGGGAAGAGCAGTTCACTGCCACAGGAGGAACAAGAGGAAAGCAGCTGCCACTCTCGGGTTCTGTGCCCTGTAAAAAGTAAAACCAGATAAAGATCAAAGCTCCATAAAGCTGGAACCATCTCCAACCTCGGGACAGCACTTCTGTGGGAAAAGCGTAGATGGGCAATTAGGAAGGAGATCATCATGCAAATGGGCAAGGGGGGGAATTAAATTCTGCTGCTTTCTGATTGAGGCCTGCTTCAATTTGCAGCCTTTATAATATCAGTTTAATGGGACTTTTTGTGCTTTAAAGAGGTTTTTATTAGCTGGGGGTTGTCCCTGCCTGGACTGAGGCACAGCACAATGAGTCTCCTGCCTCCTGAAGCCGTGTCGTTATCCCAGCATCTGAAATTAAAAACCAGCACTCTGGGAAACCTCTCTACTCTGAGGAGAAGTGTGAGGAGCGTTTGGGTCTGTGGAAAGCCTGGAACAGCTCTGAGAGACACCAAACATCCTGTGGATCCCAATAAACAGCAAAACATTCCAGCAGCTCCTTCCAACACCGCCCTTGTAGGGAACTCTGTCACCCCAGTGGGTATTTGTGGGAGTAAGGAAGAAATCCCACTAATGACCTCAGTGTGATCACCTCTGGTTCGTCTGGGGATAAATCTCCTTTATCCTTCTGGGAGAATAAAGGAATCCAATGCTGCCTTAATCCCCAGCTCCTCAGAGTCTGCATTTCCAGAATCCATCTCCTGGCCCAGCATGGGAAGGGTTGTCCAGCGCTGGAACAGCTGCCCAGGGCAGTGGTGGAGTCACCAACCCTGGAAGTGCTCATAAAATACATGGATATGGCACTTGAGTGTTCATAAAATACAGGGGTAAATACATGGGTAAATATAGGGATAAATTCATGGGTAAATACGTGGATAAACATATGGATAAATGTATATGGATAAACATATATGGATAATCCATGGATAAATATAGGGATAAATATGTAGGGATAAATACGTATGGATAAATACAGACCTTGCTTCCCTGAACACCAGGAGAGCCGGTGTTTTACCCAGATCCCAGTGCCCTGCACGGCTGCGCTGACACGAGCGCAGGCTGACCGTTCCGCCCAGCACCATCCCTCATTTTCCTCCCAGTGCTCCCCAAGCGGCCCCAAACCACCCCAGCGTGTCTGTGCTGGGGCCAGGGCCTGCCCCGAGCCCGACCAGAGCCCTGCACCAGCTCCCACCCCCGGGTGAGCTGGGAATGCACTGAGAGCTCGGCTCCCCGGGCTCCCCAGCACCCAAACCGGTCCTCAGACACACAGAAATGCCCAACCTGCCCCTCTGGGCACAGCCAAACACCACAATTCCATCATCCCCAAGCAACTCTGGCACTTGCCTCTTCACCTCCGCCCATTTCCAGTAGCCGGGGCTAGGACCGGGCTGTCAGAAATAGCATTCCCTAGGCAGTTCATCCCAGCGCAGAGGAGAAGAGGAGCCTGTCCCTGACCCACACCATGGGCAGGACAAGGGGGGCCCTAGCTGGCTTTGCCTACTCCAACACCACAGCTCTTGGGCCCAAAGATGGGGCGAGTTCAGTGGTTTTTCCTGTCCTGAAAGAGAGCAGAAAAGGGAAGTTAATCCCACTGTGGAATCCAAGACTCCTGCATTTCCTATTTCTGCTCTGCTTGCTCACCGTGGAGTTTTAGCTATGGAAAAAAAAAGGAGAATGACACCATAGCAAATAAAAAGTGCCCTTTTCCAGCATTTTTATTCCAGGCATTAAAAGGATGCTCATTTCTCTTCTAGCATTGTTTCCCTCATTTTAGGAGAACCGTTTTCATCCCAGGCCCCACTCGTCAGTTGTTCGATCCTCTGGCACTGGATTTGGACAAAAGAAGGGACGCACCTGGACTGCAGGAAATCACTGAGAGAAACCCTTCCAAAACGTGACAGAGAAAAACAACAGGAGATGCAGGAAGACACATCCCTCATTTGCACGTCTGGAACGCTTTTCTAAAGACTTCTCTGCATCTGGATGCTCTTTGCTCTTGGCTTTCTTCACAGGAATGCATTTGCTGCTAAACACGTCTCAGACCCTTACCTGATCGGGATAAGGTGGGATGGAGATGAAGACTCCCACAGGGAATAGCCAGGGAGATGCAGGGCCTGGGAACATCAAGGACGGAGAAGAGAAGGAACAGGGATTGTTTTTCTTGTTTAGAGCCAGCAGTGCTGTGAGCTTGGAGAACACACGGCACCGCAGGGATCCAGGGCAGGAGCGGGATAACTGCGGGATAAGGGGAATCTGCTCCCACTCCAGGGCTGTGCCAGTGAAGGAGGGGAATTTTTTAGTGCCTTCATTACACACAAAAACCAAACCCAGCACCACCGAGCTGGACTTTCGTGAGCTGCAAAACAAAGCGGCCCCTGGCCTTTGGGGGAACACAACCTCACCGAGTCACGGAGCCAGGGGATGACACTTGGGAATGATCCTTGCTGCTGCCTGCAGGCAAATCGGATGAGGGAGCCACAGGAGCTGCGGGGTTTCCTGCTCTTCCTGCAACGCCATCGGTCCAGACCAGGAGACCTTTCCTGGAACAGATCTTCCCTGTAAAGGGAGCTACACCAAAGCTCAAGCCCTCATTTAGAGACCCTTGGAAAAGCAAAGGTGAGAGGGGATTACCTGGAGCCCCAGGGGACCGAGGCGAAGGCGATGAAGAAGCAGACAGCAAAGTGCTTCCACTGCTTCTCACTCCAGCAAAGGGAACATCCCTGGAATTTCATGTCCAGCGTCGCTCCCAAACCCCACAGGTGAACCCACACGTACTCCAGGACTGATCTCCTTCAAACTTCCAGCAGCACAGACTCACCGGGAGGAACTGCGATCCAAGGACACACATCAGCAACCGTCTTCCCGCTTGCCCCTCTCTCCACATTTTCCCTTTCCAGCGGGATGCAGGTGCCACCCCCCAGAGGCAGGAAAACTGCCTTGCAATCCGCTACAAAACCTGCCTGGAAAGCCCAGGATGCCCGGAGCCACAGCCGTTTCTCCTGGAGCTCCTGCTGACAGGCATTTGAAGCCTGCTGTGCCTCACAGCTGCTTTTCTGCCAAGGGCATTCCCATCTTTTCTTTTTTAGCCCAAAGAAAGGTTTGCAAAGCTGAGTTTTGTGAGAAGCGCTTCATATTTGGATCATTCTTAACTTGGAGTTTCCCTTGGCACCAAAATCAGGGGCTCACCTTTTGCTTGGAGCTTGGCTGAAGTCCTCAGCAATGCCAGGGAATGTGGCCATTGGAGGCTTTGGGCAGATTTGGCTCATCTGCCTTTTTAGGCCTTGTTTCTTTCTCTCAGCCTTCCCACTGGATTGTGGCCTCCGAGGAATACGTAAAATCCCATTCCATTCCTATTCTTTCGGACAATTTTTTGTACCGTCCCTGTACAAAACGAGGCCCCCTGTTCGGATGCTTTTCCCCACCGTTCCCCGGCACTTTCATCTGCCGGTGCATTCCCTGCGTTGCTTGGGCTCTTCCCAGCTCTCTGAGCTCCTTCACAAGGCAGGAGATCGATTTGGCCCAGGAACTAAACCCTCCCGAGGAATTGTCTGATGCCATCTCCGCATTTGACACCTGATCCTTGTGCTCAAAGGATCCCTCTTTCTTCCCTTCAGCCAATTCCAAGGCTCGCTGCCCCCAGCTGCGATCAGGCCCCAGCCTGATCCCTGCAGTCTTCCCTGCCGGGATCCTGCTCAGGAATCCCTGGGCTACAAATGTAAGAATTCATTCTTCCCACCCCTGCCCAGTTCCAAAGGATTTGGTGTCTGCCTTACCCGGCTGGAGCCTGCTTCCAACTCTGTTCTTGCTGCTTCTGCTGCTTTCCAGTTCCCAGGAATTCCACCGACGGAGCGACAGCGTTTTCCAGCTCCGCCAGGATTCCCTCTGCTGCGTTTGGGTGCTGGAAGGATATCAAAACCAGGCTCTCTGGGGCTTTACTATCAGGAAATTACATCCCCGGATTTGTTCATTTCCAAATATTATCTCTTCCCAACAAAGCACTGGGCATCCAAGGAATACAGAAAGTGATGGGCTGACCACTGCTTACTCCTCTGGAATGCCAGAGCTTGGAAAAAAAGGGCACTTGAGGCTTCTCCTGGTGCTGCCCGTGAGGTGTATTTTACTTGAGAGCCCCTTCCCGTGTCTTTCCCTGTATCCACCAAAAAATCCACCCCTTCATTCCCCAGCTGCTTGCTTCCTCCCTCTTTTCCTGTATCCAACAGAATTTTAACAGGTCAATAGTCCCCTCTGCAAGAGCACTTTTCATTCCAAACCTAAGAACAAACGAATCACTTCCCTTCCACCGTCCTTATTAGGATTCCACTGAGAGCAGTGGATGGAAAATGATCCTCTCCTGGTCCCTGCTGGATTCCCGGAGCAGGGATCCTTTCCCTCTTTCCCCCCACCACGGTGCCCTCCTCCCCCTCCCGCCCCACCCCACACCCTTTTCAGGCTTTATTCCACAGCTTTTGCCTCCAGGCCTCAGATCCTTTCGTTCTCCAGGAGCTCCCAGCAGCTCCACAGCCTTTCCTCTCCCATCCCGACCATTTCTCCGGGAATGGAGCTCCGCATTTCAATTGTCTTCTCTTTTCTCTGACTACTCCCACCAATCCAGAAGACCTAAAGCTGACACAAGGAACACTCGGTGCCCACAAATCCAAACCCAGACCCGGCCATCCCCAAACCAGCAACTCCCGGACAATTTGCGTTCATTCCAACCTAACACTGAGGACTCCCCCAATCCTTCAAAATTCCCAAGAAATATCCTGTTGCCTTCACAGCTCCCAGGGGATTCTGCTTCGTGCTCACACGAAGGATTTGGGACTTCCCTGAAAAAACCCGTGCAGGGCACGCTGGAATCCCCGATCCCGTGAATCCGGGGAGCGTTAAAAGCTCGGTCCAGCCTGGGCCCCCGGAAATTTTTGCCAAGTATCCCCCAAGTCCTCGGGATAACAGAACTCTCTGGTACTGCATTTTTGGCGTTGTAAAGCCTGGAATTACTCTATTCCTAGTGCTGGGCTCTGCATATGGCCGAGAAAATCCCGGCCTCCACACAGACCCAGGTTCCAAACTTTTTGATACATTTCAGCAAGCCGAGAAATTCACCTTCCCTACTTCTTCTTAAGGGCATCCTTCTCTTCCCTTACCCGGCGTGCTCTCTCCCACTGGGGGTGGGTTTTCCCCTTCCCATGCTAATTAGTCCCTACTTCTAGGAGGTTTAGGTACCTTTCTTCCCTGGGACGGATTTCTTAACACAGCTACCGAGGCTTTGGGAGTCTCCTTTATCTTCTACTTTCTGGATCCATAAATGCCACAATCCAGACGCCCAACTTCAACAAGACATCCTTTCTACCTAAAAACACACACTCTCAACTCTTAGATCTTTTAAAGTTTTACCCCCGCAAAATTCCCCTATTTTTCCACCACTGAATTCCTCAGTCCTGCTTCCAAGGATTTCTTGAATACCACGGGGCTTTTCTCAAGATTTACCCCCACGACCTTCCCTACGTGCCCACTGCTCATCACCTCATTTTTCCCTCAATGTGGTCGTTCTCCACCCCAGAGAGTTTGTCAAGTGTTGCCTCCAAAATGTTCCCCATCTCTCCACTACTCAGTTCCCCATTTTGCCTCCAAAATATTCAATCTGTCCCCTCCACATTGCATCCACTTTTACCCCCAGCGTTTTACTTCCTCTACAATATTGATTCAACCTTTTCCACCCCAAAAATCTGCATTCTCTCCCTTAAACAGCACCTCAGCTTTTCCCTCAAAAATGCCCCAGAGGGAAACTCAGATTCAGCCCCCAAACTCCCATTTGCCTACACAAACAGTTCTTGTGGCCCCTCTCAATTCCCCCAGGCTTTCAGCTCAAGGAAGAACTGGAAGCCTATTCCCTCATCTCCACCCTTGTTTTGCTTTCCTGGAAAACCTTGCGATCCCACACTTTCTCCAAGAGATCTGCTGGGACTACTGGAAGGTTTGCTCTCTCAGAGCGCCAGGGGGCTTTACAGCACTTGTTCCTCTGCATCTTTACCCTTTTATCAGCTTTCCCCTGGAACGGTGTTGTGGGAGAAGCTTGGAACTACCAGAAATGGATCACGTTCACATTTTTTCCCCACCAGTTTTTATCTGGTTTCAGATTCCTGGAATTACCCTCAAATGTGCCCTAGAACACTGCTGTGAAAGGATCAATGAGAAGAACAGCCGGAAAGCAGAAAACCACCTCCAGCAGCAGCCACAATGATCCCATTTCTCTTCTTACCTGGTCCTGCCAGAGCTCCCAACAGCCATTCCCATTCCAAAACAAGAGCTATGGAAGACATTCCTGCTGTCCGTGAGGGTGAGGCGGCAGTTCTGGATGTTCTTCGCTGTGCAATCAGACAACAAACAGAGTGTAAATGATCCTGGTGGTCCCTTCCAAGCCAAACCAGCCCGTGATTCCATGCGTGGATCAGCACCTGTCCCAGCTCCATTCCAGAAACCTCCTCCCACTAACCCAGAACTTTCCTTTTTCTGCTCAACATCAGGGCTTTGCTGCCGAGTGCCCCGGGCAGGGGACGCCTCAGCCTTCCCTGGGACCGCAGCATTCCCTGCGCTGCCTCAGCATCCCCTGCGCTGCTGTTCCACGCCCATCCCGTGGTCCAGCGCCTGCGCGGGCTGCAGTGCCGGGCTCTCCCCACGAGGCGGCAGCACCGGGAGCGAGCAGCCCCGGCCGGTCCCGCTGTCTCGGGGCAGCTGCGCCTTTAACCCGCCCTGAGCCGGCGGGGCCGTGAACACAGCGGGCACAAACGCCACCGCTCCCCTTTATTTCACCCTCAGAGGCACAGGATCGCAGCATTTCCTGGGCTGCAAGGGACCCACAGGGAGCATCGAGTCCAAATCCTGGCCCTGCACCCCAAGAATCCCACCCTGTGCCCGAGAGCCTTGTTCAGACCCAAACTCTTCCCCCAAGATCCTGAAAACACAGCGGGGCTGGGAGAAGGATGACCACGGAGGATTTTTTTATACAGATCTCCTTGCACGATCGTTAAATAATATTATTAGACAGTCCATGAACGCATCCCTGTGCCGGGACAGCCACCCCTGTGCCGGAACACTCATCCCTGGGCCGGAATACCGATCCCCCGCGGCCCCCACCGTCCGCTCGGGGCTGTCCCCGTTCCCCGCTCACCTCCGAGCCCGGAGCACCCGCCCCGGTGCCCCCGGCCCGGCAGCGCTGCTCCCCGGGCTCCCCGCTATCGCCGCTCCTGGCGAAGAAGGGCGGAAGTCACCGGTACCGCACCGATGTGGCTATTCGACCTTCTCAAGATGGCGGCCGGAAGGACCCCCCCCCCCCCCCGCCCCGCTCCGTCTATTCGACTGCCTGAATGCTCCCGCCTGCCCCAGGCGCCGCTGACCCCACAGTCGGTGTCCGCGTAGCGGGAAACGCCTCAGAAAATTGCGCGCAAGCGCTGGGCTGGCGTCGGCGTCGGCGTCGCGTTCAGGCAGCCGAATAGACGCAGCTTGGGGGGGGGGGGGCCTTCCCTGCCGCCATATTGAGAAGGTCAGAAAACAGTGTACACGACCGCCATCTTTAGTGTGGCAGTGACGACACTTCCGCCCTTCGCCGCCATCTTGGGTGCTGGCAGAAGCCACTTCCGGTCGAGCCGCCATCTTTAGTGTGGTACACTTAGGGCCCCCGCCGCCCCTCACAAGGGCTTCTGTCTATTCGGCTGCCTGAATCCGGCCCGGACTCCGACGCCGGCACCGCGCTTTCCGCGCGATTTTCCGCGGTGCTTCCCGGTGCGAGGACACGGCTGGCGGGGTCAGCCGCGCCGGAGGCGGGCGACGGCTCCGCGACCGGCGGCAGGCATCGGCAGGGACACCTCTCGCAGGGGGCCTACTGCGTCCGCCATCTTGAGTGTGGCGGAAGTGTAAACCACCCTCTGCAAGGTCCTGGCAGATAATAAAATAATAAAATAAAATAAATACTGTCATATTCTAATAAAAACGTCACTTAACGCCGTCCCGAGAGCGCGGAACTGCGCCTTCCTTTCCGAGCCGCCTCCTTGAGAGCGACACGCGGGCGGCTCTATTCCGACCGTGCCCGCCCGGTGCCTCCCGCCCGGGTCGCGCTGCGACCGCGCCTCTGCTGCCCGGCAAAACCGGCCCCGCCGGGCCGCCCCCCGCGCTGTCATTCCCCGCGGTCACCGCCCCGCACGGCGCCCGGCCCTTTCCATAGCTGTGGCCCCGCTCATGCACGGCCGTGTCCCTTGGCGCTGCGAACCGCCCTTCGCCCCTCCCCTCCGCTGACACACCCGGCCCCGCTCGCTCCCGCTCCTTGCCACGCTCGGCAGCCACCGAGGCCGCCGCCCTCTCGGCTCAGCCGGCACCGGGCGGCAGCAGCGCCGGGGCGCCGTGTCGGGGGCGGCAGTGCCGCGCTCTCGCCACCAGGCGGCAGCAGCGCCGCCCAGCTCAGCCCGGGGGCAGGCACAGAGCACAGGGAAAAGCCGGCTCCGGGCGCTCTGCAGCTCCTGCAGCCCGAGCGTCTCGGCTCCTGCGGCCAGGCGCTTGCTGCTTTCCTTCCTACAGAAAAACGCCGGCTCGTTATTCTCAAAACCTGCGGATCTCTATTCCCAGCTTCTTATATTGCTGTATGCGACAGAGTAGACAGAGAGGGCTGGCTTATTTCCAAATGAATTTACATCTAAATCAGTAGCATTTGCCTATAGACGTAAAAGTGAAGAACTTAACAGGTTTTAGTATTCTGCACACAGCCCTCGCTGGGAGGAATGGTAAAAAGTTAAAAACAAATGAAATTTTAAAAGTAGAAAGTTAGAAACAAAGTTACAACGGCAGAAATTTAGAAACAAACAAAGAGGTAAAATACAAGAAACAAACAAATTTCTAAAGGGAGAAAGTTGAAAACAAACAAAGTCAGAAACAAACAAACAAAAATTAGAAACAAACAAAATTAGAAAGGTAGAAATTTAGAAACAAAGTCAGAAAGGCAAGTGTTGAGCCTTTGACAGGGTACCCCTCCTTCTCGGACCAGGGTGAAAGAGCAGAGGAGGCTGCTGTTCTGCTGAGTTCTTTATTTCACGGTCTCACAGCTGTCTTGAAGGCAGAGTTCGAATGGGGTTACATGATACAGCCAAGCAGCAGCAGCAGGCAAAAACAGCTTCTTCTATATGCTCCATACACTATATTTTTTCTTATAGAAGTGTGGATTCCATTTGTTCATTGACCAGTAAGATTAACACACGATTCTAGTTTTCCTTAAACCCATCCTGCTCTAATTCTAACAGTCGTAAGCCTCACACAAGTGTCATCTGCCCTTGTTCCATAAGGAATCCCTCTACAGACAGGGAGTTGTCACCGGCCCCGTGCTCATGGGCTGCAGGGGACACCCGCACTGAGGAGGAAATGGAAATGGGAAAGAGGAAACTGCAACCTGATGGGACGCACCTCTGGCACCACATTTCCTCTTCTTCCTGCTGTCCTGGAAAACCCCAAGTAAATCCGGTCCCTCAGACCTTGCATCCCTGAACACCAGGAGAGCCGGTGTTTTACCCAGATCCCAGTGCCCTGCACGGCTGCGCTGACACGAGCACAGGCCGATTGCTCCGCCCAGCACCATCCCTCATTTTCTTCCCATTGCTCCCCAAGCGTCCCCAAACCACCCCAGCGTGTCTGTGCCGGGGCCAGGGCCTGCCCCGAGCCCGACCAGAGGCTGTCACCCAGCCCTGCACCAGCTCCCACCCCCGGGTGAGCTGGGAATGCACTGAGAGCTCGGCTCCCCGGGCTCCCCAGCACCCAAACCGGTCCTCAGACACACAGAAATGCCCAACCTGCCCCTCTGGGCACAGCCAAACACCACAATTCCATCATCCCCAAGCAACTCTGGCACTTGCCTCTTCACCTCCGCCCATTTCCAGTAGCCGGGGCTAGGACCGGGCTGTCAGAAATAGCATTCCCTAGGCAGTTCATCCCAGCGCAGAGGAGAAGAGGAGCCTGTCCCTGACCCACACCATGGGCAGGACAAGGGGGGCCATAGCTGGCTTTGCCTACTCCAGCACCAAAGCTCTTGGTCCCAAAGATGGGGCGAGTTCAGTGGTTTTTCCTGTCCTGAAAGAGAGCAGAAAAGGGAAGTTAATCCCACTGTGGAATCCAAGACTCCTGCATTTCCTATTT
>NW_028120557.1:62500-82500 GCF_965178545.1 Coloeus monedula | reverse complement strand
GCAGGTGCCACCCCCCAGAGGCAGGAAAACTGCCTTGCAATCCGCTACAAAACCTGCCTGGAAAGCCCAGGATGCCCGGAGCCACAGCCGTTTCTCCTGGAGCTCCTGCTGACAGGCATTTGAAGCCTGCTGTGCCTCACAGCTGCTTTTCTGCCAAGGGCATTCCCATCTTTTCTTTTTTAGCCCAAAGAAAGGTTTGCAAAGCTGAGTTTTGTGAGAAGCGCTTCATATTTGGATCATTCTTAACTTGGAGTTTCCCTTGGCACCAAAATCAGGGGCTCACCTTTTGCTTGGAGCTTGGCTGAAGTCCTCAGCAATGCCAGGGAATGTGGCCATTGGAGGCTTTGGGCAGATTTGGCTCATCTGCCTTTTTAGGCCTTGTTTCTTTCTCTCAGCCTTCCCACTGGATTGTGGCCTCCGAGGAATACGTAAAATCCCATTCCATTCCTATTCTTTCGGACAATTTTTTGTACCGTCCCTGTACAAAACGAGGCCCCCTGTTCGGATGCTTTTCCCCACCGTTCCCCGGCACTTTCATCTGCCGGTGCATTCCCTGCGTTGCTTGGGCTCTTCCCAGCTCTCTGAGCTCCTTCACAAGGCAGGAGATCGATTTGGCCCAGGAACTAAACCCTCCCGAGGAATTGTCTGATGCCATCTCCGCATTTGACACCTGATCCTTGTGCTCAAAGGATCCCTCTTTCTTCCCTTCAGCCAATTCCAAGGCTCGCTGCCCCCAGCTGCGATCAGGCCCCAGCCTGATCCCTGCAGTCTTCCCTGCCGGGATCCTGCTCAGGAATCCCTGGGCTACAAATGTAAGAATTCATTCTTCCCACCCCTGCCCAGTTCCAAAGGATTTGGTGTCTGCCTTACCCGGCTGGAGCCTGCTTCCAACTCTGTTCTTGCTGCTTCTGCTGCTTTCCAGTTCCCAGGAATTCCACCGACGGAGCGACAGCGTTTTCCAGCTCCGCCAGGATTCCCTCTGCTGCGTTTGGGTGCTGGAAGGATATCAAAACCAGGCTCTCTGGGGCTTTACTATCAGGAAATTACATCCCCGGATTTGTTCATTTCCAAATATTATCTCTTCCCAACAAAGCACTGGGCATCCAAGGAATACAGAAAGTGATGGGCTGACCACTGCTTACTCCTCTGGAATGCCAGAGCTTGGAAAAAAAGGGCACTTGAGGCTTCTCCTGGTGCTGCCCGTGAGGTGTATTTTACTTGAGAGCCCCTTCCCGTGTCTTTCCCTGTATCCACCAAAAAATCCACCCCTTCATTCCCCAGCTGCTTGCTTCCTCCCTCTTTTCCTGTATCCAACAGAATTTTAACAGGTCAATAGTCCCCTCTGCAAGAGCACTTTTCATTCCAAACCTAAGAACAAACGAATCACTTCCCTTCCACCGTCCTTATTAGGATTCCACTGAGAGCAGTGGATGGAAAATGATCCTCTCCTGGTCCCTGCTGGATTCCCGGAGCAGGGATCCTTTCCCTCTTTCCCCCCACCACGGTGCCCTCCTCCCCCTCCCGCCCCACCCCACACCCTTTTCAGGCTTTATTCCACAGCTTTTGCCTCCAGGCCTCAGATCCTTTCGTTCTCCAGGAGCTCCCAGCAGCTCCACAGCCTTTCCTCTCCCATCCCGACCATTTCTCCGGGAATGGAGCTCCGCATTTCAATTGTCTTCTCTTTTCTCTGACTACTCCCACCAATCCAGAAGACCTAAAGCTGACACAAGGAACACTCGGTGCCCACAAATCCAAACCCAGACCCGGCCATCCCCAAACCAGCAACTCCCGGACAATTTGCGTTCATTCCAACCTAACACTGAGGACTCCCCCAATCCTTCAAAATTCCCAAGAAATATCCTGTTGCCTTCACAGCTCCCAGGGGATTCTGCTTCGTGCTCACACGAAGGATTTGGGACTTCCCTGAAAAAACCCGTGCAGGGCACGCTGGAATCCCCGATCCCGTGAATCCGGGGAGCGTTAAAAGCTCGGTCCAGCCTGGGCCCCCGGAAATTTTTGCCAAGTATCCCCCAAGTCCTCGGGATAACAGAACTCTCTGGTACTGCATTTTTGGCGTTGTAAAGCCTGGAATTACTCTATTCCTAGTGCTGGGCTCTGCATATGGCCGAGAAAATCCCGGCCTCCACACAGACCCAGGTTCCAAACTTTTTGATACATTTCAGCAAGCCGAGAAATTCACCTTCCCTACTTCTTCTTAAGAGCATCCTTCTCTTCCCTTACCCGGCGTGCTCTCTCCCACTGGGGGTGGGTTTTCCCCTTCCCATGCTAATTAGTCCCTACTTCTAGGAGGTTTAGGTACCTTTCTTCCCTGGGACGGATTTCTTAACACAGCTACCGAGGCTTTGGGAGTCTCCTTTATCTTCTACTTTCTGGATCCATAAATGCCACAATCCAGACGCCCAACTTCAACAAGACATCCTTTCTACCTAAAAACACACACTCTCAACTCTTAGATCTTTTAAAGTTTTACCCCCGCAAAATTCCCCTATTTTTCCACCACTGAATTCCTCAGTCCTGCTTCCAAGGATTTCTTGAATACCACGGGGCTTTTCTCAAGATTTACCCCCACGACCTTCCCTACGTGCCCACTGCTCATCACCTCATTTTTCCCTCAATGTGGTCGTTCTCCACCCCAGAGAGTTTGTCAAGTGTTGCCTCCAAAATGTTCCCCATCTCTCCACTACTCAGTTCCCCATTTTGCCTCCAAAATATTCAATCTGTCCCCTCCACATTGCATCCACTTTTACCCCCAGCGTTTTACTTCCTCTACAATATTGATTCAACCTTTTCCACCCCAAAAATCTGCATTCTCTCCCTTAAACAGCACCTCAGCTTTTCCCTCAAAAATGCCCCAGAGGGAAACTCAGATTCAGCCCCCAAACTCCCATTTGCCTACACAAACAGTTCTTGTGGCCCCTCTCAATTCCCCCAGGCTTTCAGCTCAAGGAAGAACTGGAAGCCTATTCCCTCATCTCCACCCTTGTTTTGCTTTCCTGGAAAACCTTGCGATCCCACACTTTCTCCAAGAGATCTGCTGGGACTACTGGAAGGTTTGCTCTCTCAGAGCGCCAGGGGGCTTTACAGCACTTGTTCCTCTGCATCTTTACCCTTTTATCAGCTTTCCCCTGGAACGGTGTTGTGGGAGAAGCTTGGAACTACCAGAAATGGATCACGTTCACATTTTTTCCCCACCAGTTTTTATCTGGTTTCAGATTCCTGGAATTACCCTCAAATGTGCCCTAGAACACTGCTGTGAAAGGATCAATGAGAAGAACAGCCGGAAAGCAGAAAACCACCTCCAGCAGCAGCCACAATGATCCCATTTCTCTTCTTACCTGGTCCTGCCAGAGCTCCCAACAGCCATTCCCATTCCAAAACAAGAGCTATGGAAGACATTCCTGCTGTCCGTGAGGGTGAGGCGGCAGTTCTGGATGTTCTTCGCTGTGCAATCAGACAACAAACAGAGTGTAAATGATCCTGGTGGTCCCTTCCAAGCCAAACCAGCCCGTGATTCCATGCGTGGATCAGCACCTGTCCCAGCTCCATTCCAGAAACCTCCTCCCACTAACCCAGAACTTTCCTTTTTCTGCTCAACATCAGGGCTTTGCTGCCGAGTGCCCCGGGCAGGGGACGCCTCAGCCTTCCCTGGGACCGCAGCATTCCCTGCGCTGCCTCAGCATCCCCTGCGCTGCTGTTCCACGCCCATCCCGTGGTCCAGCGCCTGCGCGGGCTGCAGTGCCGGGCTCTCCCCACGAGGCGGCAGCACCGGGAGCGAGCAGCCCCGGCCGGTCCCGCTGTCTCGGGGCAGCTGCGCCTTTAACCCGCCCTGAGCCGGCGGGGCCGTGAACACAGCGGGCACAAACGCCACCGCTCCCCTTTATTTCACCCTCAGAGGCACAGGATCGCAGCATTTCCTGGGCTGCAAGGGACCCACAGGGAGCATCGAGTCCAAATCCTGGCCCTGCACCCCAAGAATCCCACCCTGTGCCCGAGAGCCTTGTTCAGACCCAAACTCTTCCCCCAAGATCCTGAAAACACAGCGGGGCTGGGAGAAGGATGACCACGGAGGATTTTTTTATACAGATCTCCTTGCACGATCGTTAAATAATATTATTAGACAGTCCATGAACGCATCCCTGTGCCGGGACAGCCACCCCTGTGCCGGAACACTCATCCCTGGGCCGGAATACCGATCCCCCGCGGCCCCCACCGTCCGCTCGGGGCTGTCCCCGTTCCCCGCTCACCTCCGAGCCCGGAGCACCCGCCCCGGTGCCCCCGGCCCGGCAGCGCTGCTCCCCGGGCTCCCCGCTATCGCCGCTCCTGGCGAAGAAGGGCGGAAGTCACCGGTACCGCACCGATGTGGCTATTCGACCTTCTCAAGATGGCGGCCGGAAGGACCCCCCCCCCCCGCCCCGCTCCGTCTATTCGACTGCCTGAATGCTCCCGCCTGCCCCAGGCGCCGCTGACCCCACAGTCGGTGTCCGCGTAGCGGGAAACGCCTCAGAAAATTGCGCGCAAGCGCTGGGCTGGCGTCGGCGTCGGCGTCGCGTTCAGGCAGCCGAATAGACGCAGCTTGGGGGGGGGGGGCCTTCCCTGCCGCCATATTGAGAAGGTCAGAAAACAGTGTACACGACCGCCATCTTTAGTGTGGCAGTGACGACACTTCCGCCCTTCGCCGCCATCTTGGGTGCTGGCAGAAGCCACTTCCGGTCGAGCCGCCATCTTTAGTGTGGTACACTTAGGGCCCCCGCCGCCCCTCACAAGGGCTTCTGTCTATTCGGCTGCCTGAATCCGGCCCGGACTCCGACGCCGGCACCGCGCTTTCCGCGCGATTTTCCGCCGTGCTTCCCGGTGCGAGGACACGGCTGGCGGGGTCAGCCGCGCCGGAGGCGGGCGACGGCTCCGCGACCGGCGGCAGGCATCGGCAGGGACACCTCTCGCAGGGGGCCTACTGCGTCCGCCATCTTGAGTGTGGCGGAAGTGTAAACCACCCTCTGCAAGGTCCTGGCAGATAATAAAATAATAAAATAAAATAAATACTGTCATATTCTAATAAAAACGTCACTTAACGCCGTCCCGAGAGCGCGGAACTGCGCCTTCCTTTCCGAGCCGCCTCCTTGAGAGCGACACGCGGGCGGCTCTATTCCGACCGTGCCCGCCCGGTGCCTCCCGCCCGGGTCGCGCTGCGACCGCGCCTCTGCTGCCCGGCAAAACCGGCCCCGCCGGGCCGCCCCCCGCGCTGTCATTCCCCGCGGTCACCGCCCCGCACGGCGCCCGGCCCTTTCCATAGCTGTGGCCCCGCTCATGCACGGCCGTGTCCCTTGGCGCTGCGAACCGCCCTTCGCCCCTCCCCTCCGCTGACACACCCGGCCCCGCTCGCTCCCGCTCCTTGCCACGCTCGGCAGCCACCGAGGCCGCCGCCCTCTCGGCTCAGCCGCCACCGGGCGGCAGCAGCGCCGGGGCGCCGTGTCGGGGGCGGCAGTGCCGCGCTCTCGCCACCAGGCGGCAGCAGCGCCGCCCAGCTCAGCCCGGGGGCAGGCACAGAGCACAGGGAAAAGCCGGCTCCGGGCGCTCTGCAGCTCCTGCAGCCCGAGCGTCTCGGCTCCTGCGGCCAGGCGCTTGCTGCTTTCCTTCCTACAGAAAAACGCCGGCTCGTTATTCTCAAAACCTGCGGATCTCTATTCCCAGCTTCTTATATTGCTGTATGCGACAGAGTAGACAGAGAGGGCTGGCTTATTTCCAAATGAATTTACATCTAAATCAGTAGCATTTGCCTATAGACGTAAAAGTGAAGAACTTAACAGGTTTTAGTATTCTGCACACAGCCCTCGCTGGGAGGAATGGTAAAAAGTTAAAAACAAATGAAATTTTAAAAGTAGAAAGTTAGAAACAAAGTTACAACGGCAGAAATTTAGAAACAAACAAAGAGGTAAAATACAAGAAACAAACAAATTTCTAAAGGGAGAAAGTTGAAAACAAACAAAGTCAGAAACAAACAAACAAAAATTAGAAACAAACAAAATTAGAAAGGTAGAAATTTAGAAACAAAGTCAGAAAGGCAAGTGTTGAGCCTTTGACAGGGTACCCCTCCTTCTCGGACCAGGGTGAAAGAGCAGAGGAGGCTGCTGTTCTGCTGAGTTCTTTATTTCACGGTCTCACAGCTGTCTTGAAGGCAGAGTTCGAATGGGGTTACATGATACAGCCAAGCAGCAGCAGCAGGCAAAAACAGCTTCTTCTATATGCTCCATACACTATATTTTTTCTTATAGAAGTGTGGATTCCATTTGTTCATTGACCAGTAAGATTAACACACGATTCTAGTTTTCCTTAAACCCATCCTGCTCTAATTCTAACAGTCGTAAGCCTCACACAAGTGTCATCTGCCCTTGTTCCATAAGGAATCCCTCTACAGACAGGGAGTTGTCACCGGCCCCGTGCTCATGGGCTGCAGGGGACACCCGCACTGAGGAGGAAATGGAAATGGGAAAGAGGAAACTGCAACCTGATGGGACGCACCTCTGGCACCACATTTCCTCTTCTTCCTGCTGTCCTGGAAAACCCCAAGTAAATCCGGTCCCTCAGACCTTGCATCCCTGAACACCAGGAGAGCCGGTGTTTTACCCAGATCCCAGTGCCCTGCACGGCTGCGCTGACACGAGCACAGGCCGATTGCTCCGCCCAGCACCATCCCTCATTTTCTTCCCATTGCTCCCCAAGCGTCCCCAAACCACCCCAGCGTGTCTGTGCCGGGGCCAGGGCCTGCCCCGAGCCCGACCAGAGGCTGTCACCCAGCCCTGCACCAGCTCCCACCCCCGGGTGAGCTGGGAATGCACTGAGAGCTCGGCTCCCCGGGCTCCCCAGCACCCAAACCGGTCCTCAGACACACAGAAATGCCCAACCTGCCCCTCTGGGCACAGCCAAACACCACAATTCCATCATCCCCAAGCAACTCTGGCACTTGCCTCTTCACCTCCGCCCATTTCCAGTAGCCGGGGCTAGGACCGGGCTGTCAGAAATAGCATTCCCTAGGCAGTTCATCCCAGCGCAGAGGAGAAGAGGAGCCTGTCCCTGACCCACACCATGGGCAGGACAAGGGGGGCCCTAGCTGGCTTTGCCTACTCCAGCACCAAAGCTCTTGGTCCCAAAGATGGGGCGAGTTCAGTGGTTTTTCCTGTCCTGAAAGAGAGCAGAAAAGGGAAGTTAATCCCACTGTGGAATCCAAGACTCCTGCATTTCCTATTTCTGCTCTGATTGCTCACCGTGGAGTTTTATCCATGGAAAAAGAAGGAGAATGACACCATATCAAATAAAAAGTTGATTAATCCACGTAGGGGCTGTGGAGAGGATACAAAGGAGCTTTTCCATGATTTTGGGGCTTGAAGAGGGACTGAATTTCCCTCAAAGCTGGGAAGGGCCTGAGGATAATAAAGCAAAGGAGCAGCTTCATCTCTCCCTGGCAGAGAGCTCGGGGCTCCATTATGGATACAAATCAATCCCAGCAGGATTTCAAAGGGTTTCTTTAGGATGTCAGGTCCCTCTTTATCAGATCCCTGCTGGGATTCAGGGCCTGCCTGGTCACGGGGTGCTTTGATAAGGGCTGGATTTAAATCCCAGATCTGAGAACAGACATGAAAGGTCCCTGGGTTTCTAGGGGGTTGAAAAACTCAAGCTGGATTCGCTGCAGAGCTGAAAAATCAGGGTAAGAGAGAGCAAGGAGTGGCCAGCAGGCCCAGGCTCCTGATCACGCCCCTGGGATCCATGGGATCCATAGGATCCACGGCCTCTGGCACGCTGCTCCAGCACCCTGCAGGGTGACTGACAGCCGGGCAGGGGAAGGAGCCACCAGCAGCTCTGCCATGTGCACCATCATTCACCTTGCACGTGGCCTAAACAGCCACCAAGCACTGATGGACTGACTGAGCCGAAAATATCGGAGAGATCTCAGTTTGCACTCCAAATTCCCTGCAGCCTGTTCCCTTCCTGATCCATCCCTTGAAGCAGCAAGAGTGGAATTCCTTCCGTCGTTGCTCTTTCCCTCCTGTTTTCCACTCAACAAGAAAAAGAGCAGCCACGTGAACAGGAGTAAAAGCCCCAAACCCACAAAAAAGCACATTCTCAGCATCACTAATCCCTGCCAAACTGCCAGGAACCTTCCAAAACTACATCCAAGCTTGGAAACAGGGATCCAGTTGTTTGTTTAAGCAGCTATTGATCCAGTCTCTTCCAGCTAATTAAACTATTCACTATTTAAACTCATTAAACTGCTCATCCTGCTCCTGGCAGCCAGAGGCAAAGAAGAAATCGTGTCTAGATTAAATGGTGTTGGTGAATGTGCCCATCCCAGTCCTTGGAGAGGTTGGAATTGCATCCCTGTTCCTCTGCTCTCTTTTCCTTCCTTTTTCTTAGAGTGATTCCCACCCGGATTCCTCAGCTCCAGCTCTCTGAGCAGCCTCAGGGGGAGCATTTCATCCCCTTGGAGCCAACTCCATTTGTTGCATCCTTCATGCCTCAACCACCCCTAAAAGCAGGGAAGTGCTGATGGGCAGTGCAGCTGCTTCCACTTGGGAATGTTTCCAGTGGAACAGGGAGGGAATTCTGAGAAGCTTCCACCCACTGCACGTTATTGCTGGATAAAAGGTGAGGCAGCAAAGGATCAACAAAGGGAGATTTCAGCAAGACAAAGTCCAGACAGAGAGGCTGCAAGTGTGGCTGGGGCTGCTAAACTGGGAAAACTGCAAGGTCAGGCTGTGGGAACATGGATTATACTGAGGTCTGGAACTGGTGTTGGGAAGAGAGGGAGAAGGAGAAGGAGGAGAAGGAGAAGGAGAAGGAGAAGGAGAAGGAGGAGGAGGAGGAGGAGGAGGAGAAGGAGAAGGAGAAGGAGAAGGAGAAGGAGAAGGAGAAGGAGAAGGAGAAGGAGAAGGAGAAGGAGAAGGAGAAGGAGAAGGAGAAGGAGAAGGAGAAGGAGAAGGAGAAGGAGAAGGAGAAGGAGGAGGAGGAGGAGGAGAAGGAGGAGAAGGAGGAGAAGGAGGAGAAGGAGGAGAAGGGCCCGAAGTAACTGCACAGTGAATTTCCTTACCATGAGCCAGGCTCATTCCCTGAACTGACCAATATCTCCGAGCTCCCCTTCATGGCACAGCCCTGCCAGTAAAGAACAGAAGTTCCTGCTGCTCCCACTGGAATTCTGTAGCGTGCCTGGCATTCCATACGTTATGCTGCCTGAGAATTCCTGCAGCCGTCCTCGGGAAGAGCAGTTCACTGCCACAGGAGGAACAAGAGGAAAGCAGCTGCCACTCTCGGGTTCTGTGCCCTGTAAAAAGTAAAACCAGATAAAGATCAAAGCTCCATAAAGCTGGAACCATCTCCAACCTCGGGACAGCACTTCTGTGGGAAAAGCGTAGATGGGCAATTAGGAAGGAGATCATCATGCAAATGGGCAAGGGGGGGAATTAAATTCTGCTGCTTTCTGATTGAGGCCTGCTTCAATTTGCAGCCTTTATAATATCAGTTTAATGGGACTTTTTGTGCTTTAAAGAGGTTTTTATTAGCTGGGGGTTGTCCCTGCCTGGACTGAGGCACAGCACAATGAGTCTCCTGCCTCCTGAAGCCGTGTCGTTATCCCAGCATCTGAAATTAAAAACCAGCACTCTGGGAAACCTCTCTACTCTGAGGAGAAGTGTGAGGAGCGTTTGGGTCTGTGGAAAGCCTGGAACAGCTCTGAGAGACACCAAACATCCTGTGGATCCCAATAAACAGCAAAACATTCCAGCAGCTCCTTCCAACACCGCCCTTGTAGGGAACTCTGTCACCCCAGTGGGTATTTGTGGGAGTAAGGAAGAAATCCCACTAATGACCTCAGTGTGATCACCTCTGGTTCGTCTGGGGATAAATCTCCTTTATCCTTCTGGGAGAATAAAGGAATCCAATGCTGCCTTAATCCCCAGCTCCTCAGAGTCTGCATTTCCAGAATCCATCTCCTGGCCCAGCATGGGAAGGGTTGTCCAGCGCTGGAACAGCTGCCCAGGGCAGTGGTGGAGTCACCAACCCTGGAAGTGCTCATAAAATACATGGATATGGCACTTGAGTGTTCATAAAATACAGGGGTAAATACATGGGTAAATATAGGGATAAATTCATGGGTAAATACGTGGATAAACATATGGATAAATGTATATGGATAAACATATATGGATAATCCATGGATAAATATAGGGATAAATATGTAGGGATAAATACGTATGGATAAATACAGACCTTGCTTCCCTGAACACCAGGAGAGCCGGTGTTTTACCCAGATCCCAGTGCCCTGCACGGCTGCGCTGACACGAGCGCAGGCTGACCGTTCCGCCCAGCACCATCCCTCATTTTCCTCCCAGTGCTCCCCAAGCGGCCCCAAACCACCCCAGCGTGTCTGTGCTGGGGCCAGGGCCTGCCCCGAGCCCGACCAGAGCCCTGCACCAGCTCCCACCCCCGGGTGAGCTGGGAATGCACTGAGAGCTCGGCTCCCCGGGCTCCCCAGCACCCAAACCGGTCCTCAGACACACAGAAATGCCCAACCTGCCCCTCTGGGCACAGCCAAACACCACAATTCCATCATCCCCAAGCAACTCTGGCACTTGCCTCTTCACCTCCGCCCATTTCCAGTAGCCGGGGCTAGGACCGGGCTGTCAGAAATAGCATTCCCTAGGCAGTTCATCCCAGCGCAGAGGAGAAGAGGAGCCTGTCCCTGACCCACACCATGGGCAGGACAAGGGGGGCCCTAGCTGGCTTTGCCTACTCCAACACCACAGCTCTTGGGCCCAAAGATGGGGCGAGTTCAGTGGTTTTTCCTGTCCTGAAAGAGAGCAGAAAAGGGAAGTTAATCCCACTGTGGAATCCAAGACTCCTGCATTTCCTATTTCTGCTCTGCTTGCTCACCGTGGAGTTTTAGCTATGGAAAAAAAAAGGAGAATGACACCATAGCAAATAAAAAGTGCCCTTTTCCAGCATTTTTATTCCAGGCATTAAAAGGATGCTCATTTCTCTTCTAGCATTGTTTCCCTCATTTTAGGAGAACCGTTTTCATCCCAGGCCCCACTCGTCAGTTGTTCGATCCTCTGGCACTGGATTTGGACAAAAGAAGGGACGCACCTGGACTGCAGGAAATCACTGAGAGAAACCCTTCCAAAACGTGACAGAGAAAAACAACAGGAGATGCAGGAAGACACATCCCTCATTTGCACGTCTGGAACGCTTTTCTAAAGACTTCTCTGCATCTGGATGCTCTTTGCTCTTGGCTTTCTTCACAGGAATGCATTTGCTGCTAAACACGTCTCAGACCCTTACCTGATCGGGATAAGGTGGGATGGAGATGAAGACTCCCACAGGGAATAGCCAGGGAGATGCAGGGCCTGGGAACATCAAGGACGGAGAAGAGAAGGAACAGGGATTGTTTTTCTTGTTTAGAGCCAGCAGTGCTGTGAGCTTGGAGAACACACGGCACCGCAGGGATCCAGGGCAGGAGCGGGATAACTGCGGGATAAGGGGAATCTGCTCCCACTCCAGGGCTGTGCCAGTGAAGGAGGGGAATTTTTTAGTGCCTTCATTACACACAAAAACCAAACCCAGCACCACCGAGCTGGACTTTCGTGAGCTGCAAAACAAAGCGGCCCCTGGCCTTTGGGGGAACACAACCTCACCGAGTCACGGAGCCAGGGGATGACACTTGGGAATGATCCTTGCTGCTGCCTGCAGGCAAATCGGATGAGGGAGCCACAGGAGCTGCGGGGTTTCCTGCTCTTCCTGCAACGCCATCGGTCCAGACCAGGAGACCTTTCCTGGAACAGATCTTCCCTGTAAAGGGAGCTACACCAAAGCTCAAGCCCTCATTTAGAGACCCTTGGAAAAGCAAAGGTGAGAGGGGATTACCTGGAGCCCCAGGGGACCGAGGCGAAGGCGATGAAGAAGCAGACAGCAAAGTGCTTCCACTGCTTCTCACTCCAGCAAAGGGAACATCCCTGGAATTTCATGTCCAGCGTCGCTCCCAAACCCCACAGGTGAACCCACACGTACTCCAGGACTGATCTCCTTCAAACTTCCAGCAGCACAGACTCACCGGGAGGAACTGCGATCCAAGGACACACATCAGCAACCGTCTTCCCGCTTGCCCCTCTCTCCACATTTTCCCTTTCCAGCGGGATGCAGGTGCCACCCCCCAGAGGCAGGAAAACTGCCTTGCAATCCGCTACAAAACCTGCCTGGAAAGCCCAGGATGCCCGGAGCCACAGCCGTTTCTCCTGGAGCTCCTGCTGACAGGCATTTGAAGCCTGCTGTGCCTCACAGCTGCTTTTCTGCCAAGGGCATTCCCATCTTTTCTTTTTTAGCCCAAAGAAAGGTTTGCAAAGCTGAGTTTTGTGAGAAGCGCTTCATATTTGGATCATTCTTAACTTGGAGTTTCCCTTGGCACCAAAATCAGGGGCTCACCTTTTGCTTGGAGCTTGGCTGAAGTCCTCAGCAATGCCAGGGAATGTGGCCATTGGAGGCTTTGGGCAGATTTGGCTCATCTGCCTTTTTAGGCCTTGTTTCTTTCTCTCAGCCTTCCCACTGGATTGTGGCCTCCGAGGAATACGTAAAATCCCATTCCATTCCTATTCTTTCGGACAATTTTTTGTACCGTCCCTGTACAAAACGAGGCCCCCTGTTCGGATGCTTTTCCCCACCGTTCCCCGGCACTTTCATCTGCCGGTGCATTCCCTGCGTTGCTTGGGCTCTTCCCAGCTCTCTGAGCTCCTTCACAAGGCAGGAGATCGATTTGGCCCAGGAACTAAACCCTCCCGAGGAATTGTCTGATGCCATCTCCGCATTTGACACCTGATCCTTGTGCTCAAAGGATCCCTCTTTCTTCCCTTCAGCCAATTCCAAGGCTCGCTGCCCCCAGCTGCGATCAGGCCCCAGCCTGATCCCTGCAGTCTTCCCTGCCGGGATCCTGCTCAGGAATCCCTGGGCTACAAATGTAAGAATTCATTCTTCCCACCCCTGCCCAGTTCCAAAGGATTTGGTGTCTGCCTTACCCGGCTGGAGCCTGCTTCCAACTCTGTTCTTGCTGCTTCTGCTGCTTTCCAGTTCCCAGGAATTCCACCGACGGAGCGACAGCGTTTTCCAGCTCCGCCAGGATTCCCTCTGCTGCGTTTGGGTGCTGGAAGGATATCAAAACCAGGCTCTCTGGGGCTTTACTATCAGGAAATTACATCCCCGGATTTGTTCATTTCCAAATATTATCTCTTCCCAACAAAGCACTGGGCATCCAAGGAATACAGAAAGTGATGGGCTGACCACTGCTTACTCCTCTGGAATGCCAGAGCTTGGAAAAAAAGGGCACTTGAGGCTTCTCCTGGTGCTGCCCGTGAGGTGTATTTTACTTGAGAGCCCCTTCCCGTGTCTTTCCCTGTATCCACCAAAAAATCCACCCCTTCATTCCCCAGCTGCTTGCTTCCTCCCTCTTTTCCTGTATCCAACAGAATTTTAACAGGTCAATAGTCCCCTCTGCAAGAGCACTTTTCATTCCAAACCTAAGAACAAACGAATCACTTCCCTTCCACCGTCCTTATTAGGATTCCACTGAGAGCAGTGGATGGAAAATGATCCTCTCCTGGTCCCTGCTGGATTCCCGGAGCAGGGATCCTTTCCCTCTTTCCCCCCACCACGGTGCCCTCCTCCCCCTCCCGCCCCACCCCACACCCTTTTCAGGCTTTATTCCACAGCTTTTGCCTCCAGGCCTCAGATCCTTTCGTTCTCCAGGAGCTCCCAGCAGCTCCACAGCCTTTCCTCTCCCATCCCGACCATTTCTCCGGGAATGGAGCTCCGCATTTCAATTGTCTTCTCTTTTCTCTGACTACTCCCACCAATCCAGAAGACCTAAAGCTGACACAAGGAACACTCGGTGCCCACAAATCCAAACCCAGACCCGGCCATCCCCAAACCAGCAACTCCCGGACAATTTGCGTTCATTCCAACCTAACACTGAGGACTCCCCCAATCCTTCAAAATTCCCAAGAAATATCCTGTTGCCTTCACAGCTCCCAGGGGATTCTGCTTCGTGCTCACACGAAGGATTTGGGACTTCCCTGAAAAAACCCGTGCAGGGCACGCTGGAATCCCCGATCCCGTGAATCCGGGGAGCGTTAAAAGCTCGGTCCAGCCTGGGCCCCCGGAAATTTTTGCCAAGTATCCCCCAAGTCCTCGGGATAACAGAACTCTCTGGTACTGCATTTTTGGCGTTGTAAAGCCTGGAATTACTCTATTCCTAGTGCTGGGCTCTGCATATGGCCGAGAAAATCCCGGCCTCCACACAGACCCAGGTTCCAAACTTTTTGATACATTTCAGCAAGCCGAGAAATTCACCTTCCCTACTTCTTCTTAAGGGCATCCTTCTCTTCCCTTACCCGGCGTGCTCTCTCCCACTGGGGGTGGGTTTTCCCCTTCCCATGCTAATTAGTCCCTACTTCTAGGAGGTTTAGGTACCTTTCTTCCCTGGGACGGATTTCTTAACACAGCTACCGAGGCTTTGGGAGTCTCCTTTATCTTCTACTTTCTGGATCCATAAATGCCACAATCCAGACGCCCAACTTCAACAAGACATCCTTTCTACCTAAAAACACACACTCTCAACTCTTAGATCTTTTAAAGTTTTACCCCCGCAAAATTCCCCTATTTTTCCACCACTGAATTCCTCAGTCCTGCTTCCAAGGATTTCTTGAATACCACGGGGCTTTTCTCAAGATTTACCCCCACGACCTTCCCTACGTGCCCACTGCTCATCACCTCATTTTTCCCTCAATGTGGTCGTTCTCCACCCCAGAGAGTTTGTCAAGTGTTGCCTCCAAAATGTTCCCCATCTCTCCACTACTCAGTTCCCCATTTTGCCTCCAAAATATTCAATCTGTCCCCTCCACATTGCATCCACTTTTACCCCCAGCGTTTTACTTCCTCTACAATATTGATTCAACCTTTTCCACCCCAAAAATCTGCATTCTCTCCCTTAAACAGCACCTCAGCTTTTCCCTCAAAAATGCCCCAGAGGGAAACTCAGATTCAGCCCCCAAACTCCCATTTGCCTACACAAACAGTTCTTGTGGCCCCTCTCAATTCCCCCAGGCTTTCAGCTCAAGGAAGAACTGGAAGCCTATTCCCTCATCTCCACCCTTGTTTTGCTTTCCTGGAAAACCTTGCGATCCCACACTTTCTCCAAGAGATCTGCTGGGACTACTGGAAGGTTTGCTCTCTCAGAGCGCCAGGGGGCTTTACAGCACTTGTTCCTCTGCATCTTTACCCTTTTATCAGCTTTCCCCTGGAACGGTGTTGTGGGAGAAGCTTGGAACTACCAGAAATGGATCACGTTCACATTTTTTCCCCACCAGTTTTTATCTGGTTTCAGATTCCTGGAATTACCCTCAAATGTGCCCTAGAACACTGCTGTGAAAGGATCAATGAGAAGAACAGCCGGAAAGCAGAAAACCACCTCCAGCAGCAGCCACAATGATCCCATTTCTCTTCTTACCTGGTCCTGCCAGAGCTCCCAACAGCCATTCCCATTCCAAAACAAGAGCTATGGAAGACATTCCTGCTGTCCGTGAGGGTGAGGCGGCAGTTCTGGATGTTCTTCGCTGTGCAATCAGACAACAAACAGAGTGTAAATGATCCTGGTGGTCCCTTCCAAGCCAAACCAGCCCGTGATTCCATGCGTGGATCAGCACCTGTCCCAGCTCCATTCCAGAAACCTCCTCCCACTAACCCAGAACTTTCCTTTTTCTGCTCAACATCAGGGCTTTGCTGCCGAGTGCCCCGGGCAGGGGACGCCTCAGCCTTCCCTGGGACCGCAGCATTCCCTGCGCTGCCTCAGCATCCCCTGCGCTGCTGTTCCACGCCCATCCCGTGGTCCAGCGCCTGCGCGGGCTGCAGTGCCGGGCTCTCCCCACGAGGCGGCAGCACCGGGAGCGAGCAGCCCCGGCCGGTCCCGCTGTCTCGGGGCAGCTGCGCCTTTAACCCGCCCTGAGCCGGCGGGGCCGTGAACACAGCGGGCACAAACGCCACCGCTCCCCTTTATTTCACCCTCAGAGGCACAGGATCGCAGCATTTCCTGGGCTGCAAGGGACCCACAGGGAGCATCGAGTCCAAATCCTGGCCCTGCACCCCAAGAATCCCACCCTGTGCCCGAGAGCCTTGTTCAGACCCAAACTCTTCCCCCAAGATCCTGAAAACACAGCGGGGCTGGGAGAAGGATGACCACGGAGGATTTTTTTATACAGATCTCCTTGCACGATCGTTAAATAATATTATTAGACAGTCCATGAACGCATCCCTGTGCCGGGACAGCCACCCCTGTGCCGGAACACTCATCCCTGGGCCGGAATACCGATCCCCCGCGGCCCCCACCGTCCGCTCGGGGCTGTCCCCGTTCCCCGCTCACCTCCGAGCCCGGAGCACCCGCCCCGGTGCCCCCGGCCCGGCAGCGCTGCTCCCCGGGCTCCCCGCTATCGCCGCTCCTGGCGAAGAAGGGCGGAAGTCACCGGTACCGCACCGATGTGGCTATTCGACCTTCTCAAGATGGCGGCCGGAAGGACCCCCCCCCCCCCCCCCGCTCCGTCTATTCGACTGCCTGAATGCTCCCGCCTGCCCCAGGCGCCGCTGACCCCACAGTCGGTGTCCGCGTAGCGGGAAACGCCTCAGAAAATTGCGCGCAAGCGCTGGGCTGGCGTCGGCGTCGGCGTCGCGTTCAGGCAGCCGAATAGACGCAGCTTGGGGGGGGGGGGCCTTCCCTGCCGCCATATTGAGAAGGTCAGAAAACAGTGTACACGACCGCCATCTTTAGTGTGGCAGTGACGACACTTCCGCCCTTCGCCGCCATCTTGGGTGCTGGCAGAAGCCACTTCCGGTCGAGCCGCCATCTTTAGTGTGGTACACTTAGGGCCCCCGCCGCCCCTCACAAGGGCTTCTGTCTATTCGGCTGCCTGAATCCGGCCCGGACTCCGACGCCGGCACCGCGCTTTCCGCGCGATTTTCCGCGGTGCTTCCCGGTGCGAGGACACGGCTGGCGGGGTCAGCCGCGCCGGAGGCGGGCGACGGCTCCGCGACCGGCGGCAGGCATCGGCAGGGACACCTCTCGCAGGGGGCCTACTGCGTCCGCCATCTTGAGTGTGGCGGAAGTGTAAACCACCCTCTGCAAGGTCCTGGCAGATAATAAAATAATAAAATAAAATAAATACTGTCATATTCTAATAAAAACGTCACTTAACGCCGTCCCGAGAGCGCGGAACTGCGCCTTCCTTTCCGAGCCGCCTCCTTGAGAGCGACACGCGGGCGGCTCTATTCCGACCGTGCCCGCCCGGTGCCTCCCGCCCGGGTCGCGCTGCGACCGCGCCTCTGCTGCCCGGCAAAACCGGCCCCGCCGGGCCGCCCCCCGCGCTGTCATTCCCCGCGGTCACCGCCCCGCACGGCGCCCGGCCCTTTCCATAGCTGTGGCCCCGCTCATGCACGGCCGTGTCCCTTGGCGCTGCGAACCGCCCTTCGCCCCTCCCCTCCGCTGACACACCCGGCCCCGCTCGCTCCCGCTCCTTGCCACGCTCGGCAGCCACCGAGGCCGCCGCCCTCTCGGCTCAGCCGGCACCGGGCGGCAGCAGCGCCGGGGCGCCGTGTCGGGGGCGGCAGTGCCGCGCTCTCGCCACCAGGCGGCAGCAGCGCCGCCCAGCTCAGCCCGGGGGCAGGCACAGAGCACAGGGAAAAGCCGGCTCCGGGCGCTCTGCAGCTCCTGCAGCCCGAGCGTCTCGGCTCCTGCGGCCAGGCGCTTGCTGCTTTCCTTCCTACAGAAAAACGCCGGCTCGTTATTCTCAAAACCTGCGGATCTCTATTCCCAGCTTCTTATATTGCTGTATGCGACAGAGTAGACAGAGAGGGCTGGCTTATTTCCAAATGAATTTACATCTAAATCAGTAGCATTTGCCTATAGACGTAAAAGTGAAGAACTTAACAGGTTTTAGTATTCTGCACACAGCCCTCGCTGGGAGGAATGGTAAAAAGTTAAAAACAAATGAAATTTTAAAAGTAGAAAGTTAGAAACAAAGTTACAACGGCAGAAATTTAGAAACAAACAAAGAGGTAAAATACAAGAAACAAACAAATTTCTAAAGGGAGAAAGTTGAAAACAAACAAAGTCAGAAACAAACAAACAAAAATTAGAAACAAACAAAATTAGAAAGGTAGAAATTTAGAAACAAAGTCAGAAAGGCAAGTGTTGAGCCTTTGACAGGGTACCCCTCCTTCTCGGACCAGGGTGAAAGAGCAGAGGAGGCTGCTGTTCTGCTGAGTTCTTTATTTCACGGTCTCACAGCTGTCTTGAAGGCAGAGTTCGAATGGGGTTACATGATACAGCCAAGCAGCAGCAGCAGGCAAAAACAGCTTCTTCTATATGCTCCATACACTATATTTTTTCTTATAGAAGTGTGGATTCCATTTGTTCATTGACCAGTAAGATTAACACACGATTCTAGTTTTCCTTAAACCCATCCTGCTCTAATTCTAACAGTCGTAAGCCTCACACAAGTGTCATCTGCCCTTGTTCCATAAGGAATCCCTCTACAGACAGGGAGTTGTCACCGGCCCCGTGCTCATGGGCTGCAGGGGACACCCGCACTGAGGAGGAAATGGAAATGGGAAAGAGGAAACTGCAACCTGATGGGACGCACCTCTGGCACCACATTTCCTCTTCTTCCTGCTGTCCTGGAAAACCCCAAGTAAATCCGGTCCCTCAGACCTTGCATCCCTGAACACCAGGAGAGCCGGTGTTTTACCCAGATCCCAGTGCCCTGCACGGCTGCGCTGACACGAGCACAGGCCGATTGCTCCGCCCAGCACCATCCCTCATTTTCTTCCCATTGCTCCCCAAGCGTCCCCAAACCACCCCAGCGTGTCTGTGCCGGGGCCAGGGCCTGCCCCGAGCCCGACCAGAGGCTGTCACCCAGCCCTGCACCAGCTCCCACCCCCGGGTGAGCTGGGAATGCACTGAGAGCTCGGCTCCCCGGGCTCCCCAGCACCCAAACCGGTCCTCAGACACACAGAAATGCCCAACCTGCCCCTCTGGGCACAGCCAAACACCACAATTCCATCATCCCCAAGCAACTCTGGCACTTGCCTCTTCACCTCCGCCCATTTCCAGTAGCCGGGGCTAGGACCGGGCTGTCAGAAATAGCATTCCCTAGGCAGTTCATCCCAGCGCAGAGGAGAAGAGGAGCCTGTCCCTGACCCACACCATGGGCAGGACAAGGGGGGCCATAGCTGGCTTTGCCTACTCCAGCACCAAAGCTCTTGGTCCCAAAGATGGGGCGAGTTCAGTGGTTTTTCCTGTCCTGAAAGAGAGCAGAAAAGGGAAGTTAATCCCACTGTGGAATCCAAGACTCCTGCATTTCCTATTTCTGCTCTGATTGCTCACCGTGGAGTTTTAGCCATGGAAAAAAAAGGAGAATGACACCATATCAAATAAAAAGTTGATTAATCCACGTAGGGGCTGTGGAGAGGATACAAAGGAGCTTTTCCATGATTTTGGGGCTTGAAGAGGGACTGAATTTCCCTCAAAGCTGGGAAGGGCCTGAGGATAATAAAGCAAAGGAGCAGCTTCATCTCTCCCTGGCAGAGAGCTCGGGGCTCCATTATGGATACAAATCAATCCCAGCAGGATTTCAAAGGGTTTCTTTAGGATGTCAGGTCCCTCTTTATCAGATCCCTGCTGGGATTCAGGGCCTGCCTGGTCACGGGGTGCTTTGATAAGGGCTGGATTTAAATCCCAGATCTGAGAACAGACATGAAAGGTCCCTGGGTTTCTAGGGGGTTGAAAAACTCAAGCTGGATTCGCTGCAGAGCTGAAAAATCAGGGTAAGAGAGAGCAAGGAGTGGCCAGCAGGCCCAGGCTCCTGATCACGCCCCTGGGATCCATGGGATCCATAGGATCCACG
>NW_028120557.1:50000-60000 GCF_965178545.1 Coloeus monedula | reverse complement strand
AGGGATAAATATGTAGGGATAAATACGTATGGATAAATACAGACCTTGCTTCCCTGAACACCAGGAGAGCCGGTGTTTTACCCAGATCCCAGTGCCCTGCACGGCTGCGCTGACACGAGCGCAGGCTGACCGTTCCGCCCAGCACCATCCCTCATTTTCCTCCCAGTGCTCCCCAAGCGGCCCCAAACCACCCCAGCGTGTCTGTGCTGGGGCCAGGGCCTGCCCCGAGCCCGACCAGAGCCCTGCACCAGCTCCCACCCCCGGGTGAGCTGGGAATGCACTGAGAGCTCGGCTCCCCGGGCTCCCCAGCACCCAAACCGGTCCTCAGACACACAGAAATGCCCAACCTGCCCCTCTGGGCACAGCCAAACACCACAATTCCATCATCCCCAAGCAACTCTGGCACTTGCCTCTTCACCTCCGCCCATTTCCAGTAGCCGGGGCTAGGACCGGGCTGTCAGAAATAGCATTCCCTAGGCAGTTCATCCCAGCGCAGAGGAGAAGAGGAGCCTGTCCCTGACCCACACCATGGGCAGGACAAGGGGGGCCCTAGCTGGCTTTGCCTACTCCAACACCACAGCTCTTGGGCCCAAAGATGGGGCGAGTTCAGTGGTTTTTCCTGTCCTGAAAGAGAGCAGAAAAGGGAAGTTAATCCCACTGTGGAATCCAAGACTCCTGCATTTCCTATTTCTGCTCTGCTTGCTCACCGTGGAGTTTTAGCTATGGAAAAAAAAAGGAGAATGACACCATAGCAAATAAAAAGTGCCCTTTTCCAGCATTTTTATTCCAGGCATTAAAAGGATGCTCATTTCTCTTCTAGCATTGTTTCCCTCATTTTAGGAGAACCGTTTTCATCCCAGGCCCCACTCGTCAGTTGTTCGATCCTCTGGCACTGGATTTGGACAAAAGAAGGGACGCACCTGGACTGCAGGAAATCACTGAGAGAAACCCTTCCAAAACGTGACAGAGAAAAACAACAGGAGATGCAGGAAGACACATCCCTCATTTGCACGTCTGGAACGCTTTTCTAAAGACTTCTCTGCATCTGGATGCTCTTTGCTCTTGGCTTTCTTCACAGGAATGCATTTGCTGCTAAACACGTCTCAGACCCTTACCTGATCGGGATAAGGTGGGATGGAGATGAAGACTCCCACAGGGAATAGCCAGGGAGATGCAGGGCCTGGGAACATCAAGGACGGAGAAGAGAAGGAACAGGGATTGTTTTTCTTGTTTAGAGCCAGCAGTGCTGTGAGCTTGGAGAACACACGGCACCGCAGGGATCCAGGGCAGGAGCGGGATAACTGCGGGATAAGGGGAATCTGCTCCCACTCCAGGGCTGTGCCAGTGAAGGAGGGGAATTTTTTAGTGCCTTCATTACACACAAAAACCAAACCCAGCACCACCGAGCTGGACTTTCGTGAGCTGCAAAACAAAGCGGCCCCTGGCCTTTGGGGGAACACAACCTCACCGAGTCACGGAGCCAGGGGATGACACTTGGGAATGATCCTTGCTGCTGCCTGCAGGCAAATCGGATGAGGGAGCCACAGGAGCTGCGGGGTTTCCTGCTCTTCCTGCAACGCCATCGGTCCAGACCAGGAGACCTTTCCTGGAACAGATCTTCCCTGTAAAGGGAGCTACACCAAAGCTCAAGCCCTCATTTAGAGACCCTTGGAAAAGCAAAGGTGAGAGGGGATTACCTGGAGCCCCAGGGGACCGAGGCGAAGGCGATGAAGAAGCAGACAGCAAAGTGCTTCCACTGCTTCTCACTCCAGCAAAGGGAACATCCCTGGAATTTCATGTCCAGCGTCGCTCCCAAACCCCACAGGTGAACCCACACGTACTCCAGGACTGATCTCCTTCAAACTTCCAGCAGCACAGACTCACCGGGAGGAACTGCGATCCAAGGACACACATCAGCAACCGTCTTCCCGCTTGCCCCTCTCTCCACATTTTCCCTTTCCAGCGGGATGCAGGTGCCACCCCCCAGAGGCAGGAAAACTGCCTTGCAATCCGCTACAAAACCTGCCTGGAAAGCCCAGGATGCCCGGAGCCACAGCCGTTTCTCCTGGAGCTCCTGCTGACAGGCATTTGAAGCCTGCTGTGCCTCACAGCTGCTTTTCTGCCAAGGGCATTCCCATCTTTTCTTTTTTAGCCCAAAGAAAGGTTTGCAAAGCTGAGTTTTGTGAGAAGCGCTTCATATTTGGATCATTCTTAACTTGGAGTTTCCCTTGGCACCAAAATCAGGGGCTCACCTTTTGCTTGGAGCTTGGCTGAAGTCCTCAGCAATGCCAGGGAATGTGGCCATTGGAGGCTTTGGGCAGATTTGGCTCATCTGCCTTTTTAGGCCTTGTTTCTTTCTCTCAGCCTTCCCACTGGATTGTGGCCTCCGAGGAATACGTAAAATCCCATTCCATTCCTATTCTTTCGGACAATTTTTTGTACCGTCCCTGTACAAAACGAGGCCCCCTGTTCGGATGCTTTTCCCCACCGTTCCCCGGCACTTTCATCTGCCGGTGCATTCCCTGCGTTGCTTGGGCTCTTCCCAGCTCTCTGAGCTCCTTCACAAGGCAGGAGATCGATTTGGCCCAGGAACTAAACCCTCCCGAGGAATTGTCTGATGCCATCTCCGCATTTGACACCTGATCCTTGTGCTCAAAGGATCCCTCTTTCTTCCCTTCAGCCAATTCCAAGGCTCGCTGCCCCCAGCTGCGATCAGGCCCCAGCCTGATCCCTGCAGTCTTCCCTGCCGGGATCCTGCTCAGGAATCCCTGGGCTACAAATGTAAGAATTCATTCTTCCCACCCCTGCCCAGTTCCAAAGGATTTGGTGTCTGCCTTACCCGGCTGGAGCCTGCTTCCAACTCTGTTCTTGCTGCTTCTGCTGCTTTCCAGTTCCCAGGAATTCCACCGACGGAGCGACAGCGTTTTCCAGCTCCGCCAGGATTCCCTCTGCTGCGTTTGGGTGCTGGAAGGATATCAAAACCAGGCTCTCTGGGGCTTTACTATCAGGAAATTACATCCCCGGATTTGTTCATTTCCAAATATTATCTCTTCCCAACAAAGCACTGGGCATCCAAGGAATACAGAAAGTGATGGGCTGACCACTGCTTACTCCTCTGGAATGCCAGAGCTTGGAAAAAAAGGGCACTTGAGGCTTCTCCTGGTGCTGCCCGTGAGGTGTATTTTACTTGAGAGCCCCTTCCCGTGTCTTTCCCTGTATCCACCAAAAAATCCACCCCTTCATTCCCCAGCTGCTTGCTTCCTCCCTCTTTTCCTGTATCCAACAGAATTTTAACAGGTCAATAGTCCCCTCTGCAAGAGCACTTTTCATTCCAAACCTAAGAACAAACGAATCACTTCCCTTCCACCGTCCTTATTAGGATTCCACTGAGAGCAGTGGATGGAAAATGATCCTCTCCTGGTCCCTGCTGGATTCCCGGAGCAGGGATCCTTTCCCTCTTTCCCCCCACCACGGTGCCCTCCTCCCCCTCCCGCCCCACCCCACACCCTTTTCAGGCTTTATTCCACAGCTTTTGCCTCCAGGCCTCAGATCCTTTCGTTCTCCAGGAGCTCCCAGCAGCTCCACAGCCTTTCCTCTCCCATCCCGACCATTTCTCCGGGAATGGAGCTCCGCATTTCAATTGTCTTCTCTTTTCTCTGACTACTCCCACCAATCCAGAAGACCTAAAGCTGACACAAGGAACACTCGGTGCCCACAAATCCAAACCCAGACCCGGCCATCCCCAAACCAGCAACTCCCGGACAATTTGCGTTCATTCCAACCTAACACTGAGGACTCCCCCAATCCTTCAAAATTCCCAAGAAATATCCTGTTGCCTTCACAGCTCCCAGGGGATTCTGCTTCGTGCTCACACGAAGGATTTGGGACTTCCCTGAAAAAACCCGTGCAGGGCACGCTGGAATCCCCGATCCCGTGAATCCGGGGAGCGTTAAAAGCTCGGTCCAGCCTGGGCCCCCGGAAATTTTTGCCAAGTATCCCCCAAGTCCTCGGGATAACAGAACTCTCTGGTACTGCATTTTTGGCGTTGTAAAGCCTGGAATTACTCTATTCCTAGTGCTGGGCTCTGCATATGGCCGAGAAAATCCCGGCCTCCACACAGACCCAGGTTCCAAACTTTTTGATACATTTCAGCAAGCCGAGAAATTCACCTTCCCTACTTCTTCTTAAGGGCATCCTTCTCTTCCCTTACCCGGCGTGCTCTCTCCCACTGGGGGTGGGTTTTCCCCTTCCCATGCTAATTAGTCCCTACTTCTAGGAGGTTTAGGTACCTTTCTTCCCTGGGACGGATTTCTTAACACAGCTACCGAGGCTTTGGGAGTCTCCTTTATCTTCTACTTTCTGGATCCATAAATGCCACAATCCAGACGCCCAACTTCAACAAGACATCCTTTCTACCTAAAAACACACACTCTCAACTCTTAGATCTTTTAAAGTTTTACCCCCGCAAAATTCCCCTATTTTTCCACCACTGAATTCCTCAGTCCTGCTTCCAAGGATTTCTTGAATACCACGGGGCTTTTCTCAAGATTTACCCCCACGACCTTCCCTACGTGCCCACTGCTCATCACCTCATTTTTCCCTCAATGTGGTCGTTCTCCACCCCAGAGAGTTTGTCAAGTGTTGCCTCCAAAATGTTCCCCATCTCTCCACTACTCAGTTCCCCATTTTGCCTCCAAAATATTCAATCTGTCCCCTCCACATTGCATCCACTTTTACCCCCAGCGTTTTACTTCCTCTACAATATTGATTCAACCTTTTCCACCCCAAAAATCTGCATTCTCTCCCTTAAACAGCACCTCAGCTTTTCCCTCAAAAATGCCCCAGAGGGAAACTCAGATTCAGCCCCCAAACTCCCATTTGCCTACACAAACAGTTCTTGTGGCCCCTCTCAATTCCCCCAGGCTTTCAGCTCAAGGAAGAACTGGAAGCCTATTCCCTCATCTCCACCCTTGTTTTGCTTTCCTGGAAAACCTTGCGATCCCACACTTTCTCCAAGAGATCTGCTGGGACTACTGGAAGGTTTGCTCTCTCAGAGCGCCAGGGGGCTTTACAGCACTTGTTCCTCTGCATCTTTACCCTTTTATCAGCTTTCCCCTGGAACGGTGTTGTGGGAGAAGCTTGGAACTACCAGAAATGGATCACGTTCACATTTTTTCCCCACCAGTTTTTATCTGGTTTCAGATTCCTGGAATTACCCTCAAATGTGCCCTAGAACACTGCTGTGAAAGGATCAATGAGAAGAACAGCCGGAAAGCAGAAAACCACCTCCAGCAGCAGCCACAATGATCCCATTTCTCTTCTTACCTGGTCCTGCCAGAGCTCCCAACAGCCATTCCCATTCCAAAACAAGAGCTATGGAAGACATTCCTGCTGTCCGTGAGGGTGAGGCGGCAGTTCTGGATGTTCTTCGCTGTGCAATCAGACAACAAACAGAGTGTAAATGATCCTGGTGGTCCCTTCCAAGCCAAACCAGCCCGTGATTCCATGCGTGGATCAGCACCTGTCCCAGCTCCATTCCAGAAACCTCCTCCCACTAACCCAGAACTTTCCTTTTTCTGCTCAACATCAGGGCTTTGCTGCCGAGTGCCCCGGGCAGGGGACGCCTCAGCCTTCCCTGGGACCGCAGCATTCCCTGCGCTGCCTCAGCATCCCCTGCGCTGCTGTTCCACGCCCATCCCGTGGTCCAGCGCCTGCGCGGGCTGCAGTGCCGGGCTCTCCCCACGAGGCGGCAGCACCGGGAGCGAGCAGCCCCGGCCGGTCCCGCTGTCTCGGGGCAGCTGCGCCTTTAACCCGCCCTGAGCCGGCGGGGCCGTGAACACAGCGGGCACAAACGCCACCGCTCCCCTTTATTTCACCCTCAGAGGCACAGGATCGCAGCATTTCCTGGGCTGCAAGGGACCCACAGGGAGCATCGAGTCCAAATCCTGGCCCTGCACCCCAAGAATCCCACCCTGTGCCCGAGAGCCTTGTTCAGACCCAAACTCTTCCCCCAAGATCCTGAAAACACAGCGGGGCTGGGAGAAGGATGACCACGGAGGATTTTTTTATACAGATCTCCTTGCACGATCGTTAAATAATATTATTAGACAGTCCATGAACGCATCCCTGTGCCGGGACAGCCACCCCTGTGCCGGAACACTCATCCCTGGGCCGGAATACCGATCCCCCGCGGCCCCCACCGTCCGCTCGGGGCTGTCCCCGTTCCCCGCTCACCTCCGAGCCCGGAGCACCCGCCCCGGTGCCCCCGGCCCGGCAGCGCTGCTCCCCGGGCTCCCCGCTATCGCCGCTCCTGGCGAAGAAGGGCGGAAGTCACCGGTACCGCACCGATGTGGCTATTCGACCTTCTCAAGATGGCGGCCGGAAGGACCCCCCCCCCCCCCCCCCCCGCTCCGTCTATTCGACTGCCTGAATGCTCCCGCCTGCCCCAGGCGCCGCTGACCCCACAGTCGGTGTCCGCGTAGCGGGAAACGCCTCAGAAAATTGCGCGCAAGCGCTGGGCTGGCGTCGGCGTCGGCGTCGCGTTCAGGCAGCCGAATAGACGCAGCTTGGGGGGGGGGGGGGCCTTCCCTGCCGCCATATTGAGAAGGTCAGAAAACAGTGTACACGACCGCCATCTTTAGTGTGGCAGTGACGACACTTCCGCCCTTCGCCGCCATCTTGGGTGCTGGCAGAAGCCACTTCCGGTCGAGCCGCCATCTTTAGTGTGGTACACTTAGGGCCCCCGCCGCCCCTCACAAGGGCTTCTGTCTAGTCGGCTGCCTGAATCCGGCCCGGACTCCGACGCCGGCACCGCGCTTTCCGCGCGATTTTCCGCCGTGCTTCCCGGTGCGAGGACACGGCTGGCGGGGTCAGCCGCGCCGGAGGCGGCCGACGGCTCCGCGACCGGCGGCAGGCATCGGCAGGGACACCTCTCGCAGGGGGCCTACTGCGTCCGCCATCTTGAGTGTGGCGGAAGTGTAAACCACCCTCTGCAAGGTCCTGGCAGATAATAAAATAATAAAATAAAATAAATACTGTCATATTCTAATAAAAACGTCACTTAACGCCGTCCCGAGAGCGCGGAACTGCGCCTTCCTTTCCGAGCCGCCTCCTTGAGAGCGACACGCGGGCGGCTCTATTCCGACCGTGCCCGCCCGGTGCCTCCCGCCCGGGTCGCGCTGCGACCGCGCCTCTGCTGCCCGGCAAAACCGGCCCCGCCGGGCCGCCCCCCGCGCTGTCATTCCCCGCGGTCACCGCCCCGCACGGCGCCCGTTCCTTTCCATAGCTGTGGCCCCGCTCATGCACGGCCGTGTCCCTTGGCGCTGCGAACCGCCCTTCGCCCCTCCCCTCCGCTGACACACCCGGCCCCGCTCGCTCCCGCTCCTTGCCACGCTCGGCAGCCACCGAGGCCGCCGCCCTCTCGGCTCAGCCGGCACCGGGCGGCAGCAGCGCCGGGGCGCCGTGTCGGGGGCGGCAGTGCCGCGCTCTCGCCACCAGGCGGCAGCAGCGCCGCCCAGCTCAGCCCGGGGGCAGGCACAGAGCACAGGGAAAAGCCGGCTCCGGGCGCTCTGCAGCTCCTGCAGCCCGAGCGTCTCGGCTCCTGCGGCCAGGCGCTTGCTGCTTTCCTTCCTACAGAAAAACGCCGGCTCGTTATTCTCAAAACCTGCGGATCTCTATTCCCAGCTTCTTATATTGCTGTATGCGACAGAGTAGACAGAGAGGGCTGGCTTATTTCCAAATGAATTTACATCTAAATCAGTAGCATTTGCCTATAGACGTAAAAGTGAAGAACTTAACAGGTTTTAGTATTCTGCACACAGCCCTCGCTGGGAGGAATGGTAAAAAGTTAAAAACAAATGAAATTTTAAAAGTAGAAAGTTAGAAACAAAGTTACAACGGCAGAAATTTAGAAACAAACAAAGAGGTAAAATACAAGAAACAAACAAATTTCTAAAGGGAGAAAGTTGAAAACAAACAAAGTCAGAAACAAACAAACAAAAATTAGAAACAAACAAAATTAGAAAGGTAGAAATTTAGAAACAAAGTCAGAAAGGCAAGTGTTGAGCCTTTGACAGGGTACCCCTCCTTCTCGGACCAGGGTGAAAGAGCAGAGGAGGCTGCTGTTCTGCTGAGTTCTTTATTTCACGGTCTCACAGCTGTCTTGAAGGCAGAGTTCGAATGGGGTTACATGATACAGCCAAGCAGCAGCAGCAGGCAAAAACAGCTTCTTCTATATGCTCCATACACTATATTTTTTCTTATAGAAGTGTGGATTCCATTTGTTCATTGACCAGTAAGATTAACACACGATTCTAGTTTTCCTTAAACCCATCCTGCTCTAATTCTAACAGTCGTAAGCCTCACACAAGTGTCATCTGCCCTTGTTCCATAAGGAATCCCTCTACAGACAGGGAGTTGTCACCGGCCCCGTGCTCATGGGCTGCAGGGGACACCCGCACTGAGGAGGAAATGGAAATGGGAAAGAGGAAACTGCAACCTGATGGGACGCACCTCTGGCACCACATTTCCTCTTCTTCCTGCTGTCCTGGAAAACCCCAAGTAAATCCGGTCCCTCAGACCTTGCATCCCTGAACACCAGGAGAGCCGGTGTTTTACCCAGATCCCAGTGCCCTGCACGGCTGCGCTGACACGAGCACAGGCCGATTGCTCCGCCCAGCACCATCCCTCATTTTCTTCCCATTGCTCCCCAAGCGTCCCCAAACCACCCCAGCGTGTCTGTGCCGGGGCCAGGGCCTGCCCCGAGCCCGACCAGAGGCTGTCACCCAGCCCTGCACCAGCTCCCACCCCCGGGTGAGCTGGGAATGCACTGAGAGCTCGGCTCCCCGGGCTCCCCAGCACCCAAACCGGTCCTCAGACACACAGAAATGCCCAACCTGCCCCTCTGGGCACAGCCAAACACCACAATTCCATCATCCCCAAGCAACTCTGGCACTTGCCTCTTCACCTCCGCCCATTTCCAGTAGCCGGGGCTAGGACCGGGCTGTCAGAAATAGCATTCCCTAGGCAGTTCATCCCAGCGCAGAGGAGAAGAGGAGCCTGTCCCTGACCCACACCATGGGCAGGACAAGGGGGGCCATAGCTGGCTTTGCCTACTCCAGCACCAAAGCTCTTGGTCCCAAAGATGGGGCGAGTTCAGTGGTTTTTCCTGTCCTGAAAGAGAGCAGAAAAGGGAAGTTAATCCCACTGTGGAATCCAAGACTCCTGCATTTCCTATTTCTGCTCTGCTTGCTCACCGTGGAGTTTTAGCCATGGAAAAAAAAGGAGAATGACACCATATCAAATAAAAAGTTGATTAATCCACGTAGGGGCTGTGGAGAGGATACAAAGGAGCTTTTCCATGATTTTGGGGCTTGAAGAGGGACTGAATTTCCCTCAAAGCTGGGAAGGGCCTGAGGATAATAAAGCAAAGGAGCAGCTTCATCTCTCCCTGGCAGAGAGCTCGGGGCTCCATTATGGATACAAATCAATCCCAGCAGGATTTCAAAGGGTTTCTTTAGGATGTCAGGTCCCTCTTTATCAGATCCCTGCTGGGATTCAGGGCCTGCCTGGTCACGGGGTGCTTTGATAAGGGCTGGATTTAAATCCCAGATCTGAGAACAGACATGAAAGGTCCCTGGGTTTCTAGGGGGTTGAAAAACTCAAGCTGGATTCGCTGCAGAGCTGAAAAATCAGGGTAAGAGAGAGCAAGGAGTGGCCAGCAGGCCCAGGCTCCTGATCACGCCCCTGGGATCCATGGGATCCATAGGATCCACGGCCTCTGGCACGCTGCTCCAGCACCCTGCAGGGTGACTGACAGCCGGGCAGGGGAAGGAGCCACCAGCAGCTCTGCCATGTGCACCATCATTCACCTTGCACGTGGCCTAAACAGCCACCAAGCACTGATGGACTGACTGAGCCGAAAATATCGGAGAGATCTCAGTTTGCACTCCAAATTCCCTGCAGCCTGTTCCCTTCCTGATCCATCCCTTGAAGCAGCAAG
>NW_028120557.1:37500-47500 GCF_965178545.1 Coloeus monedula | reverse complement strand
CTCCCCAGCACCCAAACCGGTCCTCAGACACACAGAAATGCCCAACCTGCCCCTCTGGGCACAGCCAAACACCACAATTCCATCATCCCCAAGCAACTCTGGCACTTGCCTCTTCACCTCCGCCCATTTCCAGTAGCCGGGGCTAGGACCGGGCTGTCAGAAATAGCATTCCCTAGGCAGTTCATCCCAGCGCAGAGGAGAAGAGGAGCCTGTCCCTGACCCACACCATGGGCAGGACAAGGGGGGCCCTAGCTGGCTTTGCCTACTCCAACACCACAGCTCTTGGGCCCAAAGATGGGGCGAGTTCAGTGGTTTTTCCTGTCCTGAAAGAGAGCAGAAAAGGGAAGTTAATCCCACTGTGGAATCCAAGACTCCTGCATTTCCTATTTCTGCTCTGCTTGCTCACCGTGGAGTTTTAGCTATGGAAAAAAAAAGGAGAATGACACCATAGCAAATAAAAAGTGCCCTTTTCCAGCATTTTTATTCCAGGCATTAAAAGGATGCTCATTTCTCTTCTAGCATTGTTTCCCTCATTTTAGGAGAACCGTTTTCATCCCAGGCCCCACTCGTCAGTTGTTCGATCCTCTGGCACTGGATTTGGACAAAAGAAGGGACGCACCTGGACTGCAGGAAATCACTGAGAGAAACCCTTCCAAAACGTGACAGAGAAAAACAACAGGAGATGCAGGAAGACACATCCCTCATTTGCACGTCTGGAACGCTTTTCTAAAGACTTCTCTGCATCTGGATGCTCTTTGCTCTTGGCTTTCTTCACAGGAATGCATTTGCTGCTAAACACGTCTCAGACCCTTACCTGATCGGGATAAGGTGGGATGGAGATGAAGACTCCCACAGGGAATAGCCAGGGAGATGCAGGGCCTGGGAACATCAAGGACGGAGAAGAGAAGGAACAGGGATTGTTTTTCTTGTTTAGAGCCAGCAGTGCTGTGAGCTTGGAGAACACACGGCACCGCAGGGATCCAGGGCAGGAGCGGGATAACTGCGGGATAAGGGGAATCTGCTCCCACTCCAGGGCTGTGCCAGTGAAGGAGGGGAATTTTTTAGTGCCTTCATTACACACAAAAACCAAACCCAGCACCACCGAGCTGGACTTTCGTGAGCTGCAAAACAAAGCGGCCCCTGGCCTTTGGGGGAACACAACCTCACCGAGTCACGGAGCCAGGGGATGACACTTGGGAATGATCCTTGCTGCTGCCTGCAGGCAAATCGGATGAGGGAGCCACAGGAGCTGCGGGGTTTCCTGCTCTTCCTGCAACGCCATCGGTCCAGACCAGGAGACCTTTCCTGGAACAGATCTTCCCTGTAAAGGGAGCTACACCAAAGCTCAAGCCCTCATTTAGAGACCCTTGGAAAAGCAAAGGTGAGAGGGGATTACCTGGAGCCCCAGGGGACCGAGGCGAAGGCGATGAAGAAGCAGACAGCAAAGTGCTTCCACTGCTTCTCACTCCAGCAAAGGGAACATCCCTGGAATTTCATGTCCAGCGTCGCTCCCAAACCCCACAGGTGAACCCACACGTACTCCAGGACTGATCTCCTTCAAACTTCCAGCAGCACAGACTCACCGGGAGGAACTGCGATCCAAGGACACACATCAGCAACCGTCTTCCCGCTTGCCCCTCTCTCCACATTTTCCCTTTCCAGCGGGATGCAGGTGCCACCCCCCAGAGGCAGGAAAACTGCCTTGCAATCCGCTACAAAACCTGCCTGGAAAGCCCAGGATGCCCGGAGCCACAGCCGTTTCTCCTGGAGCTCCTGCTGACAGGCATTTGAAGCCTGCTGTGCCTCACAGCTGCTTTTCTGCCAAGGGCATTCCCATCTTTTCTTTTTTAGCCCAAAGAAAGGTTTGCAAAGCTGAGTTTTGTGAGAAGCGCTTCATATTTGGATCATTCTTAACTTGGAGTTTCCCTTGGCACCAAAATCAGGGGCTCACCTTTTGCTTGGAGCTTGGCTGAAGTCCTCAGCAATGCCAGGGAATGTGGCCATTGGAGGCTTTGGGCAGATTTGGCTCATCTGCCTTTTTAGGCCTTGTTTCTTTCTCTCAGCCTTCCCACTGGATTGTGGCCTCCGAGGAATACGTAAAATCCCATTCCATTCCTATTCTTTCGGACAATTTTTTGTACCGTCCCTGTACAAAACGAGGCCCCCTGTTCGGATGCTTTTCCCCACCGTTCCCCGGCACTTTCATCTGCCGGTGCATTCCCTGCGTTGCTTGGGCTCTTCCCAGCTCTCTGAGCTCCTTCACAAGGCAGGAGATCGATTTGGCCCAGGAACTAAACCCTCCCGAGGAATTGTCTGATGCCATCTCCGCATTTGACACCTGATCCTTGTGCTCAAAGGATCCCTCTTTCTTCCCTTCAGCCAATTCCAAGGCTCGCTGCCCCCAGCTGCGATCAGGCCCCAGCCTGATCCCTGCAGTCTTCCCTGCCGGGATCCTGCTCAGGAATCCCTGGGCTACAAATGTAAGAATTCATTCTTCCCACCCCTGCCCAGTTCCAAAGGATTTGGTGTCTGCCTTACCCGGCTGGAGCCTGCTTCCAACTCTGTTCTTGCTGCTTCTGCTGCTTTCCAGTTCCCAGGAATTCCACCGACGGAGCGACAGCGTTTTCCAGCTCCGCCAGGATTCCCTCTGCTGCGTTTGGGTGCTGGAAGGATATCAAAACCAGGCTCTCTGGGGCTTTACTATCAGGAAATTACATCCCCGGATTTGTTCATTTCCAAATATTATCTCTTCCCAACAAAGCACTGGGCATCCAAGGAATACAGAAAGTGATGGGCTGACCACTGCTTACTCCTCTGGAATGCCAGAGCTTGGAAAAAAAGGGCACTTGAGGCTTCTCCTGGTGCTGCCCGTGAGGTGTATTTTACTTGAGAGCCCCTTCCCGTGTCTTTCCCTGTATCCACCAAAAAATCCACCCCTTCATTCCCCAGCTGCTTGCTTCCTCCCTCTTTTCCTGTATCCAACAGAATTTTAACAGGTCAATAGTCCCCTCTGCAAGAGCACTTTTCATTCCAAACCTAAGAACAAACGAATCACTTCCCTTCCACCGTCCTTATTAGGATTCCACTGAGAGCAGTGGATGGAAAATGATCCTCTCCTGGTCCCTGCTGGATTCCCGGAGCAGGGATCCTTTCCCTCTTTCCCCCCACCACGGTGCCCTCCTCCCCCTCCCGCCCCACCCCACACCCTTTTCAGGCTTTATTCCACAGCTTTTGCCTCCAGGCCTCAGATCCTTTCGTTCTCCAGGAGCTCCCAGCAGCTCCACAGCCTTTCCTCTCCCATCCCGACCATTTCTCCGGGAATGGAGCTCCGCATTTCAATTGTCTTCTCTTTTCTCTGACTACTCCCACCAATCCAGAAGACCTAAAGCTGACACAAGGAACACTCGGTGCCCACAAATCCAAACCCAGACCCGGCCATCCCCAAACCAGCAACTCCCGGACAATTTGCGTTCATTCCAACCTAACACTGAGGACTCCCCCAATCCTTCAAAATTCCCAAGAAATATCCTGTTGCCTTCACAGCTCCCAGGGGATTCTGCTTCGTGCTCACACGAAGGATTTGGGACTTCCCTGAAAAAACCCGTGCAGGGCACGCTGGAATCCCCGATCCCGTGAATCCGGGGAGCGTTAAAAGCTCGGTCCAGCCTGGGCCCCCGGAAATTTTTGCCAAGTATCCCCCAAGTCCTCGGGATAACAGAACTCTCTGGTACTGCATTTTTGGCGTTGTAAAGCCTGGAATTACTCTATTCCTAGTGCTGGGCTCTGCATATGGCCGAGAAAATCCCGGCCTCCACACAGACCCAGGTTCCAAACTTTTTGATACATTTCAGCAAGCCGAGAAATTCACCTTCCCTACTTCTTCTTAAGAGCATCCTTCTCTTCCCTTACCCGGCGTGCTCTCTCCCACTGGGGGTGGGTTTTCCCCTTCCCATGCTAATTAGTCCCTACTTCTAGGAGGTTTAGGTACCTTTCTTCCCTGGGACGGATTTCTTAACACAGCTACCGAGGCTTTGGGAGTCTCCTTTATCTTCTACTTTCTGGATCCATAAATGCCACAATCCAGACGCCCAACTTCAACAAGACATCCTTTCTACCTAAAAACACACACTCTCAACTCTTAGATCTTTTAAAGTTTTACCCCCGCAAAATTCCCCTATTTTTCCACCACTGAATTCCTCAGTCCTGCTTCCAAGGATTTCTTGAATACCACGGGGCTTTTCTCAAGATTTACCCCCACGACCTTCCCTACGTGCCCACTGCTCATCACCTCATTTTTCCCTCAATGTGGTCGTTCTCCACCCCAGAGAGTTTGTCAAGTGTTGCCTCCAAAATGTTCCCCATCTCTCCACTACTCAGTTCCCCATTTTGCCTCCAAAATATTCAATCTGTCCCCTCCACATTGCATCCACTTTTACCCCCAGCGTTTTACTTCCTCTACAATATTGATTCAACCTTTTCCACCCCAAAAATCTGCATTCTCTCCCTTAAACAGCACCTCAGCTTTTCCCTCAAAAATGCCCCAGAGGGAAACTCAGATTCAGCCCCCAAACTCCCATTTGCCTACACAAACAGTTCTTGTGGCCCCTCTCAATTCCCCCAGGCTTTCAGCTCAAGGAAGAACTGGAAGCCTATTCCCTCATCTCCACCCTTGTTTTGCTTTCCTGGAAAACCTTGCGATCCCACACTTTCTCCAAGAGATCTGCTGGGACTACTGGAAGGTTTGCTCTCTCAGAGCGCCAGGGGGCTTTACAGCACTTGTTCCTCTGCATCTTTACCCTTTTATCAGCTTTCCCCTGGAACGGTGTTGTGGGAGAAGCTTGGAACTACCAGAAATGGATCACGTTCACATTTTTTCCCCACCAGTTTTTATCTGGTTTCAGATTCCTGGAATTACCCTCAAATGTGCCCTAGAACACTGCTGTGAAAGGATCAATGAGAAGAACAGCCGGAAAGCAGAAAACCACCTCCAGCAGCAGCCACAATGATCCCATTTCTCTTCTTACCTGGTCCTGCCAGAGCTCCCAACAGCCATTCCCATTCCAAAACAAGAGCTATGGAAGACATTCCTGCTGTCCGTGAGGGTGAGGCGGCAGTTCTGGATGTTCTTCGCTGTGCAATCAGACAACAAACAGAGTGTAAATGATCCTGGTGGTCCCTTCCAAGCCAAACCAGCCCGTGATTCCATGCGTGGATCAGCACCTGTCCCAGCTCCATTCCAGAAACCTCCTCCCACTAACCCAGAACTTTCCTTTTTCTGCTCAACATCAGGGCTTTGCTGCCGAGTGCCCCGGGCAGGGGACGCCTCAGCCTTCCCTGGGACCGCAGCATTCCCTGCGCTGCCTCAGCATCCCCTGCGCTGCTGTTCCACGCCCATCCCGTGGTCCAGCGCCTGCGCGGGCTGCAGTGCCGGGCTCTCCCCACGAGGCGGCAGCACCGGGAGCGAGCAGCCCCGGCCGGTCCCGCTGTCTCGGGGCAGCTGCGCCTTTAACCCGCCCTGAGCCGGCGGGGCCGTGAACACAGCGGGCACAAACGCCACCGCTCCCCTTTATTTCACCCTCAGAGGCACAGGATCGCAGCATTTCCTGGGCTGCAAGGGACCCACAGGGAGCATCGAGTCCAAATCCTGGCCCTGCACCCCAAGAATCCCACCCTGTGCCCGAGAGCCTTGTTCAGACCCAAACTCTTCCCCCAAGATCCTGAAAACACAGCGGGGCTGGGAGAAGGATGACCACGGAGGATTTTTTTATACAGATCTCCTTGCACGATCGTTAAATAATATTATTAGACAGTCCATGAACGCATCCCTGTGCCGGGACAGCCACCCCTGTGCCGGAACACTCATCCCTGGGCCGGAATACCGATCCCCCGCGGCCCCCACCGTCCGCTCGGGGCTGTCCCCGTTCCCCGCTCACCTCCGAGCCCGGAGCACCCGCCCCGGTGCCCCCGGCCCGGCAGCGCTGCTCCCCGGGCTCCCCGCTATCGCCGCTCCTGGCGAAGAAGGGCGGAAGTCACCGGTACCGCACCGATGTGGCTATTCGACCTTCTCAAGATGGCGGCCGGAAGGACCCCCCCCCCCCCCCCCCCCGCTCCGTCTATTCGACTGCCTGAATGCTCCCGCCTGCCCCAGGCGCCGCTGACCCCACAGTCGGTGTCCGCGTAGCGGGAAACGCCTCAGAAAATTGCGCGCAAGCGCTGGGCTGGCGTCGGCGTCGGCGTCGCGTTCAGGCAGCCGAATAGACGCAGCTTGGGGGGGGGGGGGGCCTTCCCTGCCGCCATATTGAGAAGGTCAGAAAACAGTGTACACGACCGCCATCTTTAGTGTGGCAGTGACGACACTTCCGCCCTTCGCCGCCATCTTGGGTGCTGGCAGAAGCCACTTCCGGTCGAGCCGCCATCTTTAGTGTGGTACACTTAGGGCCCCCGCCGCCCCTCACAAGGGCTTCTGTCTAGTCGGCTGCCTGAATCCGGCCCGGACTCCGACGCCGGCACCGCGCTTTCCGCGCGATTTTCCGCCGTGCTTCCCGGTGCGAGGACACGGCTGGCGGGGTCAGCCGCGCCGGAGGCGGCCGACGGCTCCGCGACCGGCGGCAGGCATCGGCAGGGACACCTCTCGCAGGGGGCCTACTGCGTCCGCCATCTTGAGTGTGGCGGAAGTGTAAACCACCCTCTGCAAGGTCCTGGCAGATAATAAAATAATAAAATAAAATAAATACTGTCATATTCTAATAAAAACGTCACTTAACGCCGTCCCGAGAGCGCGGAACTGCGCCTTCCTTTCCGAGCCGCCTCCTTGAGAGCGACACGCGGGCGGCTCTATTCCGACCGTGCCCGCCCGGTGCCTCCCGCCCGGGTCGCGCTGCGACCGCGCCTCTGCTGCCCGGCAAAACCGGCCCCGCCGGGCCGCCCCCCGCGCTGTCATTCCCCGCGGTCACCGCCCCGCACGGCGCCCGTTCCTTTCCATAGCTGTGGCCCCGCTCATGCACGGCCGTGTCCCTTGGCGCTGCGAACCGCCCTTCGCCCCTCCCCTCCGCTGACACACCCGGCCCCGCTCGCTCCCGCTCCTTGCCACGCTCGGCAGCCACCGAGGCCGCCGCCCTCTCGGCTCAGCCGGCACCGGGCGGCAGCAGCGCCGGGGCGCCGTGTCGGGGGCGGCAGTGCCGCGCTCTCGCCACCAGGCGGCAGCAGCGCCGCCCAGCTCAGCCCGGGGGCAGGCACAGAGCACAGGGAAAAGCCGGCTCCGGGCGCTCTGCAGCTCCTGCAGCCCGAGCGTCTCGGCTCCTGCGGCCAGGCGCTTGCTGCTTTCCTTCCTACAGAAAAACGCCGGCTCGTTATTCTCAAAACCTGCGGATCTCTATTCCCAGCTTCTTATATTGCTGTATGCGACAGAGTAGACAGAGAGGGCTGGCTTATTTCCAAATGAATTTACATCTAAATCAGTAGCATTTGCCTATAGACGTAAAAGTGAAGAACTTAACAGGTTTTAGTATTCTGCACACAGCCCTCGCTGGGAGGAATGGTAAAAAGTTAAAAACAAATGAAATTTTAAAAGTAGAAAGTTAGAAACAAAGTTACAACGGCAGAAATTTAGAAACAAACAAAGAGGTAAAATACAAGAAACAAACAAATTTCTAAAGGGAGAAAGTTGAAAACAAACAAAGTCAGAAACAAACAAACAAAAATTAGAAACAAACAAAATTAGAAAGGTAGAAATTTAGAAACAAAGTCAGAAAGGCAAGTGTTGAGCCTTTGACAGGGTACCCCTCCTTCTCGGACCAGGGTGAAAGAGCAGAGGAGGCTGCTGTTCTGCTGAGTTCTTTATTTCACGGTCTCACAGCTGTCTTGAAGGCAGAGTTCGAATGGGGTTACATGATACAGCCAAGCAGCAGCAGCAGGCAAAAACAGCTTCTTCTATATGCTCCATACACTATATTTTTTCTTATAGAAGTGTGGATTCCATTTGTTCATTGACCAGTAAGATTAACACACGATTCTAGTTTTCCTTAAACCCATCCTGCTCTAATTCTAACAGTCGTAAGCCTCACACAAGTGTCATCTGCCCTTGTTCCATAAGGAATCCCTCTACAGACAGGGAGTTGTCACCGGCCCCGTGCTCATGGGCTGCAGGGGACACCCGCACTGAGGAGGAAATGGAAATGGGAAAGAGGAAACTGCAACCTGATGGGACGCACCTCTGGCACCACATTTCCTCTTCTTCCTGCTGTCCTGGAAAACCCCAAGTAAATCCGGTCCCTCAGACCTTGCATCCCTGAACACCAGGAGAGCCGGTGTTTTACCCAGATCCCAGTGCCCTGCACGGCTGCGCTGACACGAGCACAGGCCGATTGCTCCGCCCAGCACCATCCCTCATTTTCTTCCCATTGCTCCCCAAGCGTCCCCAAACCACCCCAGCGTGTCTGTGCCGGGGCCAGGGCCTGCCCCGAGCCCGACCAGAGGCTGTCACCCAGCCCTGCACCAGCTCCCACCCCCGGGTGAGCTGGGAATGCACTGAGAGCTCGGCTCCCCGGGCTCCCCAGCACCCAAACCGGTCCTCAGACACACAGAAATGCCCAACCTGCCCCTCTGGGCACAGCCAAACACCACAATTCCATCATCCCCAAGCAACTCTGGCACTTGCCTCTTCACCTCCGCCCATTTCCAGTAGCCGGGGCTAGGACCGGGCTGTCAGAAATAGCATTCCCTAGGCAGTTCATCCCAGCGCAGAGGAGAAGAGGAGCCTGTCCCTGACCCACACCATGGGCAGGACAAGGGGGGCCATAGCTGGCTTTGCCTACTCCAGCACCAAAGCTCTTGGTCCCAAAGATGGGGCGAGTTCAGTGGTTTTTCCTGTCCTGAAAGAGAGCAGAAAAGGGAAGTTAATCCCACTGTGGAATCCAAGACTCCTGCATTTCCTATTTCTGCTCTGCTTGCTCACCGTGGAGTTTTAGCCATGGAAAAAAAAGGAGAATGACACCATATCAAATAAAAAGTTGATTAATCCACGTAGGGGCTGTGGAGAGGATACAAAGGAGCTTTTCCATGATTTTGGGGCTTGAAGAGGGACTGAATTTCCCTCAAAGCTGGGAAGGGCCTGAGGATAATAAAGCAAAGGAGCAGCTTCATCTCTCCCTGGCAGAGAGCTCGGGGCTCCATTATGGATACAAATCAATCCCAGCAGGATTTCAAAGGGTTTCTTTAGGATGTCAGGTCCCTCTTTATCAGATCCCTGCTGGGATTCAGGGCCTGCCTGGTCACGGGGTGCTTTGATAAGGGCTGGATTTAAATCCCAGATCTGAGAACAGACATGAAAGGTCCCTGGGTTTCTAGGGGGTTGAAAAACTCAAGCTGGATTCGCTGCAGAGCTGAAAAATCAGGGTAAGAGAGAGCAAGGAGTGGCCAGCAGGCCCAGGCTCCTGATCACGCCCCTGGGATCCATGGGATCCATAGGATCCACGGCCTCTGGCACGCTGCTCCAGCACCCTGCAGGGTGACTGACAGCCGGGCAGGGGAAGGAGCCACCAGCAGCTCTGCCATGTGCACCATCATTCACCTTGCACGTGGCCTAAACAGCCACCAAGCACTGATGGACTGACTGAGCCGAAAATATCGGAGAGATCTCAGTTTGCACTCCAAATTCCCTGCAGCCTGTTCCCTTCCTGATCCATCCCTTGAAGCAGCAAGAGTGGAATTCCTTCCGTCGTTGCTCTTTCCCTCCTGTTTTCCACTCAACAAGAAAAAGAGCAGCCACGTGAACAGGAGTAAAAGCCCCAAACCCACAAAAAAGCACATTCTCAGCATCACTAATCCCTGCCAAACTGCCAGGAACCTTCCAAAACTACATCCAAGCTTGGAAACAGGGATCCAGTTGTTTGTTTAAGCAGCTATTGATCCAGTCTCTTCCAGCTAATTAAACTATTCACTATTTAAACTCATTAAACTGCTCATCCTGCTCCTGGCAGCCAGAGGCAAAGAAGAAATCGTG
>NW_028120557.1:27500-35000 GCF_965178545.1 Coloeus monedula | reverse complement strand
GAGTTCAGTGGTTTTTCCTGTCCTGAAAGAGAGCAGAAAAGGGAAGTTAATCCCACTGTGGAATCCAAGACTCCTGCATTTCCTATTTCTGCTCTGCTTGCTCACCGTGGAGTTTTAGCTATGGAAAAAAAAAGGAGAATGACACCATAGCAAATAAAAAGTGCCCTTTTCCAGCATTTTTATTCCAGGCATTAAAAGGATGCTCATTTCTCTTCTAGCATTGTTTCCCTCATTTTAGGAGAACCGTTTTCATCCCAGGCCCCACTCGTCAGTTGTTCGATCCTCTGGCACTGGATTTGGACAAAAGAAGGGACGCACCTGGACTGCAGGAAATCACTGAGAGAAACCCTTCCAAAACGTGACAGAGAAAAACAACAGGAGATGCAGGAAGACACATCCCTCATTTGCACGTCTGGAACGCTTTTCTAAAGACTTCTCTGCATCTGGATGCTCTTTGCTCTTGGCTTTCTTCACAGGAATGCATTTGCTGCTAAACACGTCTCAGACCCTTACCTGATCGGGATAAGGTGGGATGGAGATGAAGACTCCCACAGGGAATAGCCAGGGAGATGCAGGGCCTGGGAACATCAAGGACGGAGAAGAGAAGGAACAGGGATTGTTTTTCTTGTTTAGAGCCAGCAGTGCTGTGAGCTTGGAGAACACACGGCACCGCAGGGATCCAGGGCAGGAGCGGGATAACTGCGGGATAAGGGGAATCTGCTCCCACTCCAGGGCTGTGCCAGTGAAGGAGGGGAATTTTTTAGTGCCTTCATTACACACAAAAACCAAACCCAGCACCACCGAGCTGGACTTTCGTGAGCTGCAAAACAAAGCGGCCCCTGGCCTTTGGGGGAACACAACCTCACCGAGTCACGGAGCCAGGGGATGACACTTGGGAATGATCCTTGCTGCTGCCTGCAGGCAAATCGGATGAGGGAGCCACAGGAGCTGCGGGGTTTCCTGCTCTTCCTGCAACGCCATCGGTCCAGACCAGGAGACCTTTCCTGGAACAGATCTTCCCTGTAAAGGGAGCTACACCAAAGCTCAAGCCCTCATTTAGAGACCCTTGGAAAAGCAAAGGTGAGAGGGGATTACCTGGAGCCCCAGGGGACCGAGGCGAAGGCGATGAAGAAGCAGACAGCAAAGTGCTTCCACTGCTTCTCACTCCAGCAAAGGGAACATCCCTGGAATTTCATGTCCAGCGTCGCTCCCAAACCCCACAGGTGAACCCACACGTACTCCAGGACTGATCTCCTTCAAACTTCCAGCAGCACAGACTCACCGGGAGGAACTGCGATCCAAGGACACACATCAGCAACCGTCTTCCCGCTTGCCCCTCTCTCCACATTTTCCCTTTCCAGCGGGATGCAGGTGCCACCCCCCAGAGGCAGGAAAACTGCCTTGCAATCCGCTACAAAACCTGCCTGGAAAGCCCAGGATGCCCGGAGCCACAGCCGTTTCTCCTGGAGCTCCTGCTGACAGGCATTTGAAGCCTGCTGTGCCTCACAGCTGCTTTTCTGCCAAGGGCATTCCCATCTTTTCTTTTTTAGCCCAAAGAAAGGTTTGCAAAGCTGAGTTTTGTGAGAAGCGCTTCATATTTGGATCATTCTTAACTTGGAGTTTCCCTTGGCACCAAAATCAGGGGCTCACCTTTTGCTTGGAGCTTGGCTGAAGTCCTCAGCAATGCCAGGGAATGTGGCCATTGGAGGCTTTGGGCAGATTTGGCTCATCTGCCTTTTTAGGCCTTGTTTCTTTCTCTCAGCCTTCCCACTGGATTGTGGCCTCCGAGGAATACGTAAAATCCCATTCCATTCCTATTCTTTCGGACAATTTTTTGTACCGTCCCTGTACAAAACGAGGCCCCCTGTTCGGATGCTTTTCCCCACCGTTCCCCGGCACTTTCATCTGCCGGTGCATTCCCTGCGTTGCTTGGGCTCTTCCCAGCTCTCTGAGCTCCTTCACAAGGCAGGAGATCGATTTGGCCCAGGAACTAAACCCTCCCGAGGAATTGTCTGATGCCATCTCCGCATTTGACACCTGATCCTTGTGCTCAAAGGATCCCTCTTTCTTCCCTTCAGCCAATTCCAAGGCTCGCTGCCCCCAGCTGCGATCAGGCCCCAGCCTGATCCCTGCAGTCTTCCCTGCCGGGATCCTGCTCAGGAATCCCTGGGCTACAAATGTAAGAATTCATTCTTCCCACCCCTGCCCAGTTCCAAAGGATTTGGTGTCTGCCTTACCCGGCTGGAGCCTGCTTCCAACTCTGTTCTTGCTGCTTCTGCTGCTTTCCAGTTCCCAGGAATTCCACCGACGGAGCGACAGCGTTTTCCAGCTCCGCCAGGATTCCCTCTGCTGCGTTTGGGTGCTGGAAGGATATCAAAACCAGGCTCTCTGGGGCTTTACTATCAGGAAATTACATCCCCGGATTTGTTCATTTCCAAATATTATCTCTTCCCAACAAAGCACTGGGCATCCAAGGAATACAGAAAGTGATGGGCTGACCACTGCTTACTCCTCTGGAATGCCAGAGCTTGGAAAAAAAGGGCACTTGAGGCTTCTCCTGGTGCTGCCCGTGAGGTGTATTTTACTTGAGAGCCCCTTCCCGTGTCTTTCCCTGTATCCACCAAAAAATCCACCCCTTCATTCCCCAGCTGCTTGCTTCCTCCCTCTTTTCCTGTATCCAACAGAATTTTAACAGGTCAATAGTCCCCTCTGCAAGAGCACTTTTCATTCCAAACCTAAGAACAAACGAATCACTTCCCTTCCACCGTCCTTATTAGGATTCCACTGAGAGCAGTGGATGGAAAATGATCCTCTCCTGGTCCCTGCTGGATTCCCGGAGCAGGGATCCTTTCCCTCTTTCCCCCCACCACGGTGCCCTCCTCCCCCTCCCGCCCCACCCCACACCCTTTTCAGGCTTTATTCCACAGCTTTTGCCTCCAGGCCTCAGATCCTTTCGTTCTCCAGGAGCTCCCAGCAGCTCCACAGCCTTTCCTCTCCCATCCCGACCATTTCTCCGGGAATGGAGCTCCGCATTTCAATTGTCTTCTCTTTTCTCTGACTACTCCCACCAATCCAGAAGACCTAAAGCTGACACAAGGAACACTCGGTGCCCACAAATCCAAACCCAGACCCGGCCATCCCCAAACCAGCAACTCCCGGACAATTTGCGTTCATTCCAACCTAACACTGAGGACTCCCCCAATCCTTCAAAATTCCCAAGAAATATCCTGTTGCCTTCACAGCTCCCAGGGGATTCTGCTTCGTGCTCACACGAAGGATTTGGGACTTCCCTGAAAAAACCCGTGCAGGGCACGCTGGAATCCCCGATCCCGTGAATCCGGGGAGCGTTAAAAGCTCGGTCCAGCCTGGGCCCCCGGAAATTTTTGCCAAGTATCCCCCAAGTCCTCGGGATAACAGAACTCTCTGGTACTGCATTTTTGGCGTTGTAAAGCCTGGAATTACTCTATTCCTAGTGCTGGGCTCTGCATATGGCCGAGAAAATCCCGGCCTCCACACAGACCCAGGTTCCAAACTTTTTGATACATTTCAGCAAGCCGAGAAATTCACCTTCCCTACTTCTTCTTAAGAGCATCCTTCTCTTCCCTTACCCGGCGTGCTCTCTCCCACTGGGGGTGGGTTTTCCCCTTCCCATGCTAATTAGTCCCTACTTCTAGGAGGTTTAGGTACCTTTCTTCCCTGGGACGGATTTCTTAACACAGCTACCGAGGCTTTGGGAGTCTCCTTTATCTTCTACTTTCTGGATCCATAAATGCCACAATCCAGACGCCCAACTTCAACAAGACATCCTTTCTACCTAAAAACACACACTCTCAACTCTTAGATCTTTTAAAGTTTTACCCCCGCAAAATTCCCCTATTTTTCCACCACTGAATTCCTCAGTCCTGCTTCCAAGGATTTCTTGAATACCACGGGGCTTTTCTCAAGATTTACCCCCACGACCTTCCCTACGTGCCCACTGCTCATCACCTCATTTTTCCCTCAATGTGGTCGTTCTCCACCCCAGAGAGTTTGTCAAGTGTTGCCTCCAAAATGTTCCCCATCTCTCCACTACTCAGTTCCCCATTTTGCCTCCAAAATATTCAATCTGTCCCCTCCACATTGCATCCACTTTTACCCCCAGCGTTTTACTTCCTCTACAATATTGATTCAACCTTTTCCACCCCAAAAATCTGCATTCTCTCCCTTAAACAGCACCTCAGCTTTTCCCTCAAAAATGCCCCAGAGGGAAACTCAGATTCAGCCCCCAAACTCCCATTTGCCTACACAAACAGTTCTTGTGGCCCCTCTCAATTCCCCCAGGCTTTCAGCTCAAGGAAGAACTGGAAGCCTATTCCCTCATCTCCACCCTTGTTTTGCTTTCCTGGAAAACCTTGCGATCCCACACTTTCTCCAAGAGATCTGCTGGGACTACTGGAAGGTTTGCTCTCTCAGAGCGCCAGGGGGCTTTACAGCACTTGTTCCTCTGCATCTTTACCCTTTTATCAGCTTTCCCCTGGAACGGTGTTGTGGGAGAAGCTTGGAACTACCAGAAATGGATCACGTTCACATTTTTTCCCCACCAGTTTTTATCTGGTTTCAGATTCCTGGAATTACCCTCAAATGTGCCCTAGAACACTGCTGTGAAAGGATCAATGAGAAGAACAGCCGGAAAGCAGAAAACCACCTCCAGCAGCAGCCACAATGATCCCATTTCTCTTCTTACCTGGTCCTGCCAGAGCTCCCAACAGCCATTCCCATTCCAAAACAAGAGCTATGGAAGACATTCCTGCTGTCCGTGAGGGTGAGGCGGCAGTTCTGGATGTTCTTCGCTGTGCAATCAGACAACAAACAGAGTGTAAATGATCCTGGTGGTCCCTTCCAAGCCAAACCAGCCCGTGATTCCATGCGTGGATCAGCACCTGTCCCAGCTCCATTCCAGAAACCTCCTCCCACTAACCCAGAACTTTCCTTTTTCTGCTCAACATCAGGGCTTTGCTGCCGAGTGCCCCGGGCAGGGGACGCCTCAGCCTTCCCTGGGACCGCAGCATTCCCTGCGCTGCCTCAGCATCCCCTGCGCTGCTGTTCCACGCCCATCCCGTGGTCCAGCGCCTGCGCGGGCTGCAGTGCCGGGCTCTCCCCACGAGGCGGCAGCACCGGGAGCGAGCAGCCCCGGCCGGTCCCGCTGTCTCGGGGCAGCTGCGCCTTTAACCCGCCCTGAGCCGGCGGGGCCGTGAACACAGCGGGCACAAACGCCACCGCTCCCCTTTATTTCACCCTCAGAGGCACAGGATCGCAGCATTTCCTGGGCTGCAAGGGACCCACAGGGAGCATCGAGTCCAAATCCTGGCCCTGCACCCCAAGAATCCCACCCTGTGCCCGAGAGCCTCGTTCAGACCCAAACTCTTCCCCCAAGATCCTGAAAACACAGCGGGGCTGGGAGAAGGATGACCACGGAGGATTTTTTTATACAGATCTCCTTGCACGATCGTTAAATAATATTATTAGACAGTCCATGAACGCATCCCTGTGCCGGGACAGCCACCCCTGTGCCGGAACACTCATCCCTGGGCCGGAATACCGATCCCCCGCGGCCCCCACCGTCCGCTCGGGGCTGTCCCCGTTCCCCGCTCACCTCCGAGCCCGGAGCACCCGCCCCGGTGCCCCCGGCCCGGCAGCGCTGCTCCCCGGGCTCCCCGCTATCGCCGCTCCTGGCGAAGAAGGGCGGAAGTCACCGGTACCGCACCGATGTGGCTATTCGACCTTCTCAAGATGGCGGCCGGAAGGACCCCCCCCCCCCCCCGCTCCGTCTATTCGACTGCCTGAATGCTCCCGCCTGCCCCAGGCGCCGCTGACCCCACAGTCGGTGTCCGCGTAGCGGGAAACGCCTCAGAAAATTGCGCGCAAGCGCTGGGCTGGCGTCGGCGTCGGCGTCGCGTTCAGGCAGCCGAATAGACGCAGCTTGGGGGGGGGGGGGCCTTCCCTGCCGCCATATTGAGAAGGTCAGAAAACAGTGTACACGACCGCCATCTTTAGTGTGGCAGTGACGACACTTCCGCCCTTCGCCGCCATCTTGGGTGCTGGCAGAAGCCACTTCCGGTCGAGCCGCCATCTTTAGTGTGGTACACTTAGGGCCCCCGCCGCCCCTCACAAGGGCTTCTGTCTATTCGGCTGCCTGAATCCGGCCCGGACTCCGACGCCGGCACCGCGCTTTCCGCGCGATTTTCCGCCGTGCTTCCCGGTGCGAGGACACGGCTGGCGGGGTCAGCCGCGCCGGAGGCGGGCGACGGCTCCGCGACCGGCGGCAGGCATCGGCAGGGACACCTCTCGCAGGGGGCCTACTGCGTCCGCCATCTTGAGTGTGGCGGAAGTGTAAACCACCCTCTGCAAGGTCCTGGCAGATAATAAAATAATAAAATAAAATAAATACTGTCATATTCTAATAAAAACGTCACTTAACGCCGTCCCGAGAGCGCGGAACTGCGCCTTCCTTTCCGAGCCGCCTCCTTGAGAGCGACACGCGGGCGGCTCTATTCCGACCGTGCCCGCCCGGTGCCTCCCGCCCGGGTCGCGCTGCGACCGCGCCTCTGCTGCCCGGCAAAACCGGCCCCGCCGGGCCGCCCCCCGCGCTGTCATTCCCCGCGGTCACCGCCCCGCACGGCGCCCGTTCCTTTCCATAGCTGTGGCCCCGCTCATGCACGGCCGTGTCCCTTGGCGCTGCGAACCGCCCTTCGCCCCTCCCCTCCGCTGACACACCCGGCCCCGCTCGCTCCCGCTCCTTGCCACGCTCGGCAGCCACCGAGGCCGCCGCCCTCTCGGCTCAGCCGGCACCGGGCGGCAGCAGCGCCGGGGCGCCGTGTCGGGGGCGGCAGTGCCGCGCTCTCGCCACCAGGCGGCAGCAGCGCCGCCCAGCTCAGCCCGGGGGCAGGCACAGAGCACAGGGAAAAGCCGGCTCCGGGCGCTCTGCAGCTCCTGCAGCCCGAGCGTCTCGGCTCCTGCGGCCAGGCGCTTGCTGCTTTCCTTCCTACAGAAAAACGCCGGCTCGTTATTCTCAAAACCTGCGGATCTCTATTCCCAGCTTCTTATATTGCTGTATGCGACAGAGTAGACAGAGAGGGCTGGCTTATTTCCAAATGAATTTACATCTAAATCAGTAGCATTTGCCTATAGACGTAAAAGTGAAGAACTTAACAGGTTTTAGTATTCTGCACACAGCCCTCGCTGGGAGGAATGGTAAAAAGTTAAAAACAAATGAAATTTTAAAAGTAGAAAGTTAGAAACAAAGTTACAACGGCAGAAATTTAGAAACAAACAAAGAGGTAAAATACAAGAAACAAACAAATTTCTAAAGGGAGAAAGTTGAAAACAAACAAAGTCAGAAACAAACAAACAAAAATTAGAAACAAACAAAATTAGAAAGGTAGAAATTTAGAAACAAAGTCAGAAAGGCAAGTGTTGAGCCTTTGACAGGGTACCCCTCCTTCTCGGACCAGGGTGAAAGAG
>NW_028120557.1:0-22500 GCF_965178545.1 Coloeus monedula | reverse complement strand
CATCCCAGGCCCCACTCGTCAGTTGTTCGATCCTCTGGCACTGGATTTGGACAAAAGAAGGGACGCACCTGGACTGCAGGAAATCACTGAGAGAAACCCTTCCAAAACGTGACAGAGAAAAACAACAGGAGATGCAGGAAGACACATCCCTCATTTGCACGTCTGGAACGCTTTTCTAAAGACTTCTCTGCATCTGGATGCTCTTTGCTCTTGGCTTTCTTCACAGGAATGCATTTGCTGCTAAACACGTCTCAGACCCTTACCTGATCGGGATAAGGTGGGATGGAGATGAAGACTCCCACAGGGAATAGCCAGGGAGATGCAGGGCCTGGGAACATCAAGGACGGAGAAGAGAAGGAACAGGGATTGTTTTTCTTGTTTAGAGCCAGCAGTGCTGTGAGCTTGGAGAACACACGGCACCGCAGGGATCCAGGGCAGGAGCGGGATAACTGCGGGATAAGGGGAATCTGCTCCCACTCCAGGGCTGTGCCAGTGAAGGAGGGGAATTTTTTAGTGCCTTCATTACACACAAAAACCAAACCCAGCACCACCGAGCTGGACTTTCGTGAGCTGCAAAACAAAGCGGCCCCTGGCCTTTGGGGGAACACAACCTCACCGAGTCACGGAGCCAGGGGATGACACTTGGGAATGATCCTTGCTGCTGCCTGCAGGCAAATCGGATGAGGGAGCCACAGGAGCTGCGGGGTTTCCTGCTCTTCCTGCAACGCCATCGGTCCAGACCAGGAGACCTTTCCTGGAACAGATCTTCCCTGTAAAGGGAGCTACACCAAAGCTCAAGCCCTCATTTAGAGACCCTTGGAAAAGCAAAGGTGAGAGGGGATTACCTGGAGCCCCAGGGGACCGAGGCGAAGGCGATGAAGAAGCAGACAGCAAAGTGCTTCCACTGCTTCTCACTCCAGCAAAGGGAACATCCCTGGAATTTCATGTCCAGCGTCGCTCCCAAACCCCACAGGTGAACCCACACGTACTCCAGGACTGATCTCCTTCAAACTTCCAGCAGCACAGACTCACCGGGAGGAACTGCGATCCAAGGACACACATCAGCAACCGTCTTCCCGCTTGCCCCTCTCTCCACATTTTCCCTTTCCAGCGGGATGCAGGTGCCACCCCCCAGAGGCAGGAAAACTGCCTTGCAATCCGCTACAAAACCTGCCTGGAAAGCCCAGGATGCCCGGAGCCACAGCCGTTTCTCCTGGAGCTCCTGCTGACAGGCATTTGAAGCCTGCTGTGCCTCACAGCTGCTTTTCTGCCAAGGGCATTCCCATCTTTTCTTTTTTAGCCCAAAGAAAGGTTTGCAAAGCTGAGTTTTGTGAGAAGCGCTTCATATTTGGATCATTCTTAACTTGGAGTTTCCCTTGGCACCAAAATCAGGGGCTCACCTTTTGCTTGGAGCTTGGCTGAAGTCCTCAGCAATGCCAGGGAATGTGGCCATTGGAGGCTTTGGGCAGATTTGGCTCATCTGCCTTTTTAGGCCTTGTTTCTTTCTCTCAGCCTTCCCACTGGATTGTGGCCTCCGAGGAATACGTAAAATCCCATTCCATTCCTATTCTTTCGGACAATTTTTTGTACCGTCCCTGTACAAAACGAGGCCCCCTGTTCGGATGCTTTTCCCCACCGTTCCCCGGCACTTTCATCTGCCGGTGCATTCCCTGCGTTGCTTGGGCTCTTCCCAGCTCTCTGAGCTCCTTCACAAGGCAGGAGATCGATTTGGCCCAGGAACTAAACCCTCCCGAGGAATTGTCTGATGCCATCTCCGCATTTGACACCTGATCCTTGTGCTCAAAGGATCCCTCTTTCTTCCCTTCAGCCAATTCCAAGGCTCGCTGCCCCCAGCTGCGATCAGGCCCCAGCCTGATCCCTGCAGTCTTCCCTGCCGGGATCCTGCTCAGGAATCCCTGGGCTACAAATGTAAGAATTCATTCTTCCCACCCCTGCCCAGTTCCAAAGGATTTGGTGTCTGCCTTACCCGGCTGGAGCCTGCTTCCAACTCTGTTCTTGCTGCTTCTGCTGCTTTCCAGTTCCCAGGAATTCCACCGACGGAGCGACAGCGTTTTCCAGCTCCGCCAGGATTCCCTCTGCTGCGTTTGGGTGCTGGAAGGATATCAAAACCAGGCTCTCTGGGGCTTTACTATCAGGAAATTACATCCCCGGATTTGTTCATTTCCAAATATTATCTCTTCCCAACAAAGCACTGGGCATCCAAGGAATACAGAAAGTGATGGGCTGACCACTGCTTACTCCTCTGGAATGCCAGAGCTTGGAAAAAAAGGGCACTTGAGGCTTCTCCTGGTGCTGCCCGTGTGTAGTGGTTTGGTCCAAAATACTCATTACCGTGAGGTGTATTTTACTTGAGAGCCCCTTCCCGTGTCTTTCCCTGTATCCACCAAAAAATCCACCCCTTCATTCCCCAGCTGCTTGCTTCCTCCCTCTTTTCCTGTATCCAACAGAATTTTAACAGGTCAATAGTCCCCTCTGCAAGAGCACTTTTCATTCCAAACCTAAGAACAAACGAATCACTTCCCTTCCACCGTCCTTATTAGGATTCCACTGAGAGCAGTGGATGGAAAATGATCCTCTCCTGGTCCCTGCTGGATTCCCGGAGCAGGGATCCTTTCCCTCTTTCCCCCCACCACGGTGCCCTCCTCCCCCTCCCGCCCCACCCCACACCCTTTTCAGGCTTTATTCCACAGCTTTTGCCTCCAGGCCTCAGATCCTTTCGTTCTCCAGGAGCTCCCAGCAGCTCCACAGCCTTTCCTCTCCCATCCCGACCATTTCTCCGGGAATGGAGCTCCGCATTTCAATTGTCTTCTCTTTTCTCTGACTACTCCCACCAATCCAGAAGACCTAAAGCTGACACAAGGAACACTCGGTGCCCACAAATCCAAACCCAGACCCGGCCATCCCCAAACCAGCAACTCCCGGACAATTTGCGTTCATTCCAACCTAACACTGAGGACTCCCCCAATCCTTCAAAATTCCCAAGAAATATCCTGTTGCCTTCACAGCTCCCAGGGGATTCTGCTTCGTGCTCACACGAAGGATTTGGGACTTCCCTGAAAAAACCCGTGCAGGGCACGCTGGAATCCCCGATCCCGTGAATCCGGGGAGCGTTAAAAGCTCGGTCCAGCCTGGGCCCCCGGAAATTTTTGCCAAGTATCCCCCAAGTCCTCGGGATAACAGAACTCTCTGGTACTGCATTTTTGGCGTTGTAAAGCCTGGAATTACTCTATTCCTAGTGCTGGGCTCTGCATATGGCCGAGAAAATCCCGGCCTCCACACAGACCCAGGTTCCAAACTTTTTGATACATTTCAGCAAGCCGAGAAATTCACCTTCCCTACTTCTTCTTAAGGGCATCCTTCTCTTCCCTTACCCGGCGTGCTCTCTCCCACTGGGGGTGGGTTTTCCCCTTCCCATGCTAATTAGTCCCTACTTCTAGGAGGTTTAGGTACCTTTCTTCCCTGGGACGGATTTCTTAACACAGCTACCGAGGCTTTGGGAGTCTCCTTTATCTTCTACTTTCTGGATCCATAAATGCCACAATCCAGACGCCCAACTTCAACAAGACATCCTTTCTACCTAAAAACACACACTCTCAACTCTTAGATCTTTTAAAGTTTTACCCCCGCAAAATTCCCCTATTTTTCCACCACTGAATTCCTCAGTCCTGCTTCCAAGGATTTCTTGAATACCACGGGGCTTTTCTCAAGATTTACCCCCACGACCTTCCCTACGTGCCCACTGCTCATCACCTCATTTTTCCCTCAATGTGGTCGTTCTCCACCCCAGAGAGTTTGTCAAGTGTTGCCTCCAAAATGTTCCCCATCTCTCCACTACTCAGTTCCCCATTTTGCCTCCAAAATATTCAATCTGTCCCCTCCACATTGCATCCACTTTTACCCCCAGCGTTTTACTTCCTCTACAATATTGATTCAACCTTTTCCACCCCAAAAATCTGCATTCTCTCCCTTAAACAGCACCTCAGCTTTTCCCTCAAAAATGCCCCAGAGGGAAACTCAGATTCAGCCCCCAAACTCCCATTTGCCTACACAAACAGTTCTTGTGGCCCCTCTCAATTCCCCCAGGCTTTCAGCTCAAGGAAGAACTGGAAGCCTATTCCCTCATCTCCACCCTTGTTTTGCTTTCCTGGAAAACCTTGCGATCCCACACTTTCTCCAAGAGATCTGCTGGGACTACTGGAAGGTTTGCTCTCTCAGAGCGCCAGGGGGCTTTACAGCACTTGTTCCTCTGCATCTTTACCCTTTTATCAGCTTTCCCCTGGAACGGTGTTGTGGGAGAAGCTTGGAACTACCAGAAATGGATCACGTTCACATTTTTTCCCCACCAGTTTTTATCTGGTTTCAGATTCCTGGAATTACCCTCAAATGTGCCCTAGAACACTGCTGTGAAAGGATCAATGAGAAGAACAGCCGGAAAGCAGAAAACCACCTCCAGCAGCAGCCACAATGATCCCATTTCTCTTCTTACCTGGTCCTGCCAGAGCTCCCAACAGCCATTCCCATTCCAAAACAAGAGCTATGGAAGACATTCCTGCTGTCCGTGAGGGTGAGGCGGCAGTTCTGGATGTTCTTCGCTGTGCAATCAGACAACAAACAGAGTGTAAATGATCCTGGTGGTCCCTTCCAAGCCAAACCAGCCCGTGATTCCATGCGTGGATCAGCACCTGTCCCAGCTCCATTCCAGAAACCTCCTCCCACTAACCCAGAACTTTCCTTTTTCTGCTCAACATCAGGGCTTTGCTGCCGAGTGCCCCGGGCAGGGGACGCCTCAGCCTTCCCTGGGACCGCAGCATTCCCTGCGCTGCCTCAGCATCCCCTGCGCTGCTGTTCCACGCCCATCCCGTGGTCCAGCGCCTGCGCGGGCTGCAGTGCCGGGCTCTCCCCACGAGGCGGCAGCACCGGGAGCGAGCAGCCCCGGCCGGTCCCGCTGTCTCGGGGCAGCTGCGCCTTTAACCCGCCCTGAGCCGGCGGGGCCGTGAACACAGCGGGCACAAACGCCACCGCTCCCCTTTATTTCACCCTCAGAGGCACAGGATCGCAGCATTTCCTGGGCTGCAAGGGACCCACAGGGAGCATCGAGTCCAAATCCTGGCCCTGCACCCCAAGAATCCCACCCTGTGCCCGAGAGCCTTGTTCAGACCCAAACTCTTCCCCCAAGATCCTGAAAACACAGCGGGGCTGGGAGAAGGATGACCACGGAGGATTTTTTTATACAGATCTCCTTGCACGATCGTTAAATAATATTATTAGACAGTCCATGAACGCATCCCTGTGCCGGGACAGCCACCCCTGTGCCGGAACACTCATCCCTGGGCCGGAATACCGATCCCCCGCGGCCCCCACCGTCCGCTCGGGGCTGTCCCCGTTCCCCGCTCACCTCCGAGCCCGGAGCACCCGCCCCGGTGCCCCCGGCCCGGCAGCGCTGCTCCCCGGGCTCCCCGCTATCGCCGCTCCTGGCGAAGAAGGGCGGAAGTCACCGGTACCGCACCGATGTGGCTATTCGACCTTCTCAAGATGGCGGCCGGAAGGACCCCCCCCCCCCCCCCGCTCCGTCTATTCGACTGCCTGAATGCTCCCGCCTGCCCCAGGCGCCGCTGACCCCACAGTCGGTGTCCGCGTAGCGGGAAACGCCTCAGAAAATTGCGCGCAAGCGCTGGGCTGGCGTCGGCGTCGGCGTCGCGTTCAGGCAGCCGAATAGACGCAGCTTGGGGGGGGGGGGGGCCTTCCCTGCCGCCATATTGAGAAGGTCAGAAAACAGTGTACACGACCGCCATCTTTAGTGTGGCAGTGACGACACTTCCGCCCTTCGCCGCCATCTTGGGTGCTGGCAGAAGCCACTTCCGGTCGAGCCGCCATCTTTAGTGTGGTACACTTAGGGCCCCCGCCGCCCCTCACAAGGGCTTCTGTCTAGTCGGCTGCCTGAATCCGGCCCGGACTCCGACGCCGGCACCGCGCTTTCCGCGCGATTTTCCGCGGTGCTTCCCGGTGCGAGGACACGGCTGGCGGGGTCAGCCGCGCCGGAGGCGGGCGACGGCTCCGCGACCGGCGGCAGGCATCGGCAGGGACACCTCTCGCAGGGGGCCTACTGCGTCCGCCATCTTGAGTGTGGCGGAAGTGTAAACCACCCTCTGCAAGGTCCTGGCAGATAATAAAATAATAAAATAAAATAAATACTGTCATATTCTAATAAAAACGTCACTTAACGCCGTCCCGAGAGCGCGGAACTGCGCCTTCCTTTCCGAGCCGCCTCCTTGAGAGCGACACGCGGGCGGCTCTATTCCGACCGTGCCCGCCCGGTGCCTCCCGCCCGGGTCGCGCTGCGACCGCGCCTCTGCTGCCCGGCAAAACCGGCCCCGCCGGGCCGCCCCCCGCGCTGTCATTCCCCGCGGTCACCGCCCCGCACGGCGCCCGTTCCTTTCCATAGCTGTGGCCCCGCTCATGCACGGCCGTGTCCCTTGGCGCTGCGAACCGCCCTTCGCCCCTCCCCTCCGCTGACACACCCGGCCCCGCTCGCTCCCGCTCCTTGCCACGCTCGGCAGCCACCGAGGCCGCCGCCCTCTCGGCTCAGCCGGCACCGGGCGGCAGCAGCGCCGGGGCGCCGTGTCGGGGGCGGCAGTGCCGCGCTCTCGCCACCAGGCGGCAGCAGCGCCGCCCAGCTCAGCCCGGGGGCAGGCACAGAGCACAGGGAAAAGCCGGCTCCGGGCGCTCTGCAGCTCCTGCAGCCCGAGCGTCTCGGCTCCTGCGGCCAGGCGCTTGCTGCTTTCCTTCCTACAGAAAAACGCCGGCTCGTTATTCTCAAAACCTGCGGATCTCTATTCCCAGCTTCTTATATTGCTGTATGCGACAGAGTAGACAGAGAGGGCTGGCTTATTTCCAAATGAATTTACATCTAAATCAGTAGCATTTGCCTATAGACGTAAAAGTGAAGAACTTAACAGGTTTTAGTATTCTGCACACAGCCCTCGCTGGGAGGAATGGTAAAAAGTTAAAAACAAATGAAATTTTAAAAGTAGAAAGTTAGAAACAAAGTTACAACGGCAGAAATTTAGAAACAAACAAAGAGGTAAAATACAAGAAACAAACAAATTTCTAAAGGGAGAAAGTTGAAAACAAACAAAGTCAGAAACAAACAAACAAAAATTAGAAACAAACAAAATTAGAAAGGTAGAAATTTAGAAACAAAGTCAGAAAGGCAAGTGTTGAGCCTTTGACAGGGTACCCCTCCTTCTCGGACCAGGGTGAAAGAGCAGAGGAGGCTGCTGTTCTGCTGAGTTCTTTATTTCACGGTCTCACAGCTGTCTTGAAGGCAGAGTTCGAATGGGGTTACATGATACAGCCAAGCAGCAGCAGCAGGCAAAAACAGCTTCTTCTATATGCTCCATACACTATATTTTTTCTTATAGAAGTGTGGATTCCATTTGTTCATTGACCAGTAAGATTAACACACGATTCTAGTTTTCCTTAAACCCATCCTGCTCTAATTCTAACAGTCGTAAGCCTCACACAAGTGTCATCTGCCCTTGTTCCATAAGGAATCCCTCTACAGACAGGGAGTTGTCACCGGCCCCGTGCTCATGGGCTGCAGGGGACACCCGCACTGAGGAGGAAATGGAAATGGGAAAGAGGAAACTGCAACCTGATGGGACGCACCTCTGGCACCACATTTCCTCTTCTTCCTGCTGTCCTGGAAAACCCCAAGTAAATCCGGTCCCTCAGACCTTGCATCCCTGAACACCAGGAGAGCCGGTGTTTTACCCAGATCCCAGTGCCCTGCACGGCTGCGCTGACACGAGCACAGGCCAATTGCTCCGCCCAGCACCATCCCTCATTTTCTTCCCATTGCTCCCCAAGCGTCCCCAAACCACCCCAGCGTGTCTGTGCCGGGGCCAGGGCCTGCCCCGAGCCCGACCAGAGGCTGTCACCCAGCCCTGCACCAGCTCCCACCCCCGGGTGAGCTGGGAATGCACTGAGAGCTCGGCTCCCCGGGCTCCCCAGCACCCAAACCGGTCCTCAGACACACAGAAATGCCCAACCTGCCCCTCTGGGCACAGCCAAACACCACAATTCCATCATCCCCAAGCAACTCTGGCACTTGCCTCTTCACCTCCGCCCATTTCCAGTAGCCGGGGCTAGGACCGGGCTGTCAGAAATAGCATTCCCTAGGCAGTTCATCCCAGCGCAGAGGAGAAGAGGAGCCTGTCCCTGACCCACACCATGGGCAGGACAAGGGGGGCCCTAGCTGGCTTTGCCTACTCCAGCACCAAAGCTCTTGGTCCCAAAGATGGGGCGAGTTCAGTGGTTTTTCCTGTCCTGAAAGAGAGCAGAAAAGGGAAGTTAATCCCACTGTGGAATCCAAGACTCCTGCATTTCCTATTTCTGCTCTGATTGCTCACCGTGGAGTTTTATCCATGGAAAAAGAAGGAGAATGACACCATATCAAATAAAAAGTTGATTAATCCACGTAGGGGCTGTGGAGAGGATACAAAGGAGCTTTTCCATGATTTTGGGGCTTGAAGAGGGACTGAATTTCCCTCAAAGCTGGGAAGGGCCTGAGGATAATAAAGCAAAGGAGCAGCTTCATCTCTCCCTGGCAGAGAGCTCGGGGCTCCATTATGGATACAAATCAATCCCAGCAGGATTTCAAAGGGTTTCTTTAGGATGTCAGGTCCCTCTTTATCAGATCCCTGCTGGGATTCAGGGCCTGCCTGGTCACGGGGTGCTTTGATAAGGGCTGGATTTAAATCCCAGATCTGAGAACAGACATGAAAGGTCCCTGGGTTTCTAGGGGGTTGAAAAACTCAAGCTGGATTCGCTGCAGAGCTGAAAAATCAGGGTAAGAGAGAGCAAGGAGTGGCCAGCAGGCCCAGGCTCCTGATCACGCCCCTGGGATCCATGGGATCCATAGGATCCACGGCCTCTGGCACGCTGCTCCAGCACCCTGCAGGGTGACTGACAGCCGGGCAGGGGAAGGAGCCACCAGCAGCTCTGCCATGTGCACCATCATTCACCTTGCACGTGGCCTAAACAGCCACCAAGCACTGATGGACTGACTGAGCCGAAAATATCGGAGAGATCTCAGTTTGCACTCCAAATTCCCTGCAGCCTGTTCCCTTCCTGATCCATCCCTTGAAGCAGCAAGAGTGGAATTCCTTCCGTCGTTGCTCTTTCCCTCCTGTTTTCCACTCAACAAGAAAAAGAGCAGCCACGTGAACAGGAGTAAAAGCCCCAAACCCACAAAAAAGCACATTCTCAGCATCACTAATCCCTGCCAAACTGCCAGGAACCTTCCAAAACTACATCCAAGCTTGGAAACAGGGATCCAGTTGTTTGTTTAAGCAGCTATTGATCCAGTCTCTTACAGCTAATTAAACTATTCACTATTTAAACTCATTAAACTGCTCATCCTGCTCCTGGCAGCCAGAGGCAAAGAAGAAATCGTGTCTAGATTAAATGGTGTTGGTGAATGTGCCCATCCCAGTCCTTGGAGAGGTTGGAATTGCATCCCTGTTCCTCTGCTCTCTTTTCCTTCCTTTTTCTTAGAGTGATTCCCACCCGGATTCCTCAGCTCCAGCTCTCTGAGCAGCCTCAGGGGGAGCATTTCATCCCCTTGGAGCCAACTCCATTTGTTGCATCCTTCATGCCTCAACCACCCCTAAAAGCAGGCAAGTGCTGATGGGCAGTGCAGCTGCTTCCACTTGGGAATGTTTCCAGTGGAACAGGGAGGGAATTCTGAGAAGCTTCCACCCACTGCACGTTATTGCTGGATAAAAGGTGAGGCAGCAAAGGATCAACAAAGGGAGATTTCAGCAAGACAAAGTCCAGACAGAGAGGCTGCAAGTGTGGCTGGGGCTGCTAAACTGGGAAAACTGCAAGGTCAGGCTGTGGGAACATGGATTATACTGAGGTCTGGAACTGGTGTTGGGAAGAGAGGGAGAAGGAGAAGGAGGAGAAGGAGAAGGAGAAGGAGAAGGAGAAGGAGAAGGAGGAGGAGGAGGAGGAGGAGGAGGAGAAGGAGAAGGAGAAGGAGAAGGAGAAGGAGAAGGAGAAGGAGAAGGAGAAGGAGAAGGAGAAGGAGAAGGAGAAGGAGAAGGAGAAGGAGAAGGAGAAGGAGAAGGAGAAGGAGAAGGAGAAGGAGAAGGAGAAGGAGAAGGAGAAGGAGGAGGAGAAGGAGGAGGAGAAGGAGGAGGAGGAGGAGGAGGAGGAGGAGGAGGAGAAGGAGGAGAAGGAGGAGAAGGAGAAGAAGGAGAAGGGCCCGAAGTAACTGCACAGTGAATTTCCTTACCATGAGCCAGGCTCATTCCCTGAACTGACCAATATCTCCGAGCTCCCCTTCATGGCACAGCCCTGCCAGTAAAGAACAGAAGTTCCTGCTGCTCCCACTGGAATTCTGTAGCGTGCCTGGCATTCCATACGTTATGCTGCCTGAGAATTCCTGCAGCCGTCCTTGGGAAGAGCAGTTCACTGCCACAGGAGGAACAAGAGGAAAGCAGCTGCCACTCTCGGGTTCTGTGCCCTGTAAAAAGTAAAACCAGATAAAGATCAAAGCTCCATAAAGCTGGAACCATCTCCAACCTCGGGACAGCACTTCTGTGGGAAAAGCGTAGATGGGCAATTAGGAAGGAGATCATCATGCAAATGGGCAAGGGGGGGAATTAAATTCTGCTGCTTTCTGATTGAGGCCTGCTTCAATTTGCAGCCTTTATAATATCAGTTTAATGGGACTTTTTGTGCTTTAAAGAGGTTTTTATTAGCTGGGGGTTGTCCCTGCCTGGACTGAGGCACAGCACAATGAGTCTCCTGCCTCCTGAAGCCGTGTCGTTATCCCAGCATCTGAAATTAAAAACCAGCACTCTGGGAAACCTCTCTACTCTGAGGAGAAGTGTGAGGAGCGTTTGGGTCTGTGGAAAGCCTGGAACAGCTCTGAGAGACACCAAACATCCTGTGGATCCCAATAAACAGCAAAACATTCCAGCAGCTCCTTCCAACACCGCCCTTGTAGGGAACTCTGTCACCCCAGTGGGTATTTGTGGGAGTAAGGAAGAAATCCCACTAATGACCTCAGTGTGATCACCTCTGGTTCGTCTGGGGATAAATCTCCTTTATCCTTCTGGGAGAATAAAGGAATCCAATGCTGCCTTAATCCCCAGCTCCTCAGAGTCTGCATTTCCAGAATCCATCTCCTGGCCCAGCATGGGAAGGGTTGTCCAGCGCTGGAACAGCTGCCCAGGGCAGTGGTGGAGTCACCAACCCTGGAAGTGCTCATAAAATACATGGATATGGCACTTGAGTGTTCATAAAATACAGAGGTAAATACATGGGTAAATATAGGGATAAATTCATGGGTAAATACGTGGATAAACATATGGATAAATGTATATGGATAAACATATATGGATAATCCATGGATAAATATAGGGATAAATATGTAGGGATAAATACGTATGGATAAATACAGACCTTGCTTCCCTGAACACCAGGAGAGCCGGTGTTTTACCCAGATCCCAGTGCCCTGCACGGCTGCGCTGACACGAGCGCAGGCTGACCGTTCCGCCCAGCACCATCCCTCATTTTCCTCCCAGTGCTCCCCAAGCGGCCCCAAACCACCCCAGCGTGTCTGTGCCGGGGCCAGGGCCTGCCCCGAGCCCGACCAGAGCCCTGCACCAGCTCCCACCCCCGGGTGAGCTGGGAATGCACTGAGAGCTCGGCTCCCCGGGCTCCCCAGCACCCAAACCGGTCCTCAGACACACAGAAATGCCCAACCTGCCCCTCTGGGCACAGCCAAACACCACAATTCCATCATCCCCAAGCAACTCTGGCACTTGCCTCTTCACCTCCGCCCATTTCCAGTAGCCGGGGCTAGGACCGGGCTGTCAGAAATAGCATTCCCTAGGCAGTTCATCCCAGCGCAGAGGAGAAGAGGAGCCTGTCCCTGACCCACACCATGGGCAGGACAAGGGGGGCCCTAGCTGGCTTTGCCTACTCCAACACCACAGCTCTTGGGCCCAAAGATGGGGCGAGTTCAGTGGTTTTTCCTGTCCTGAAAGAGAGCAGAAAAGGGAAGTTAATCCCACTGTGGAATCCAAGACTCCTGCATTTCCTATTTCTGCTCTGCTTGCTCACCGTGGAGTTTTAGCTATGGAAAAAAAAAGGAGAATGACACCATAGCAAATAAAAAGTGCCCTTTTCCAGCATTTTTATTCCAGGCATTAAAAGGATGCTCATTTCTCTTCTAGCATTGTTTCCCTCATTTTAGGAGAACCGTTTTCATCCCAGGCCCCACTCGTCAGTTGTTCGATCCTCTGGCACTGGATTTGGACAAAAGAAGGGACGCACCTGGACTGCAGGAAATCACTGAGAGAAACCCTTCCAAAACGTGACAGAGAAAAACAACAGGAGATGCAGGAAGACACATCCCTCATTTGCACGTCTGGAACGCTTTTCTAAAGACTTCTCTGCATCTGGATGCTCTTTGCTCTTGGCTTTCTTCACAGGAATGCATTTGCTGCTAAACACGTCTCAGACCCTTACCTGATCGGGATAAGGTGGGATGGAGATGAAGACTCCCACAGGGAATAGCCAGGGAGATGCAGGGCCTGGGAACATCAAGGACGGAGAAGAGAAGGAACAGGGATTGTTTTTCTTGTTTAGAGCCAGCAGTGCTGTGAGCTTGGAGAACACACGGCACCGCAGGGATCCAGGGCAGGAGCGGGATAACTGCGGGATAAGGGGAATCTGCTCCCACTCCAGGGCTGTGCCAGTGAAGGAGGGGAATTTTTTAGTGCCTTCATTACACACAAAAACCAAACCCAGCACCACCGAGCTGGACTTTCGTGAGCTGCAAAACAAAGCGGCCCCTGGCCTTTGGGGGAACACAACCTCACCGAGTCACGGAGCCAGGGGATGACACTTGGGAATGATCCTTGCTGCTGCCTGCAGGCAAATCGGATGAGGGAGCCACAGGAGCTGCGGGGTTTCCTGCTCTTCCTGCAACGCCATCGGTCCAGACCAGGAGACCTTTCCTGGAACAGATCTTCCCTGTAAAGGGAGCTACACCAAAGCTCAAGCCCTCATTTAGAGACCCTTGGAAAAGCAAAGGTGAGAGGGGATTACCTGGAGCCCCAGGGGACCGAGGCGAAGGCGATGAAGAAGCAGACAGCAAAGTGCTTCCACTGCTTCTCACTCCAGCAAAGGGAACATCCCTGGAATTTCATGTCCAGCGTCGCTCCCAAACCCCACAGGTGAACCCACACGTACTCCAGGACTGATCTCCTTCAAACTTCCAGCAGCACAGACTCACCGGGAGGAACTGCGATCCAAGGACACACATCAGCAACCGTCTTCCCGCTTGCCCCTCTCTCCACATTTTCCCTTTCCAGCGGGATGCAGGTGCCACCCCCCAGAGGCAGGAAAACTGCCTTGCAATCCGCTACAAAACCTGCCTGGAAAGCCCAGGATGCCCGGAGCCACAGCCGTTTCTCCTGGAGCTCCTGCTGACAGGCATTTGAAGCCTGCTGTGCCTCACAGCTGCTTTTCTGCCAAGGGCATTCCCATCTTTTCTTTTTTAGCCCAAAGAAAGGTTTGCAAAGCTGAGTTTTGTGAGAAGCGCTTCATATTTGGATCATTCTTAACTTGGAGTTTCCCTTGGCACCAAAATCAGGGGCTCACCTTTTGCTTGGAGCTTGGCTGAAGTCCTCAGCAATGCCAGGGAATGTGGCCATTGGAGGCTTTGGGCAGATTTGGCTCATCTGCCTTTTTAGGCCTTGTTTCTTTCTCTCAGCCTTCCCACTGGATTGTGGCCTCCGAGGAATACGTAAAATCCCATTCCATTCCTATTCTTTCGGACAATTTTTTGTACCGTCCCTGTACAAAACGAGGCCCCCTGTTCGGATGCTTTTCCCCACCGTTCCCCGGCACTTTCATCTGCCGGTGCATTCCCTGCGTTGCTTGGGCTCTTCCCAGCTCTCTGAGCTCCTTCACAAGGCAGGAGATCGATTTGGCCCAGGAACTAAACCCTCCCGAGGAATTGTCTGATGCCATCTCCGCATTTGACACCTGATCCTTGTGCTCAAAGGATCCCTCTTTCTTCCCTTCAGCCAATTCCAAGGCTCGCTGCCCCCAGCTGCGATCAGGCCCCAGCCTGATCCCTGCAGTCTTCCCTGCCGGGATCCTGCTCAGGAATCCCTGGGCTACAAATGTAAGAATTCATTCTTCCCACCCCTGCCCAGTTCCAAAGGATTTGGTGTCTGCCTTACCCGGCTGGAGCCTGCTTCCAACTCTGTTCTTGCTGCTTCTGCTGCTTTCCAGTTCCCAGGAATTCCACCGACGGAGCGACAGCGTTTTCCAGCTCCGCCAGGATTCCCTCTGCTGCGTTTGGGTGCTGGAAGGATATCAAAACCAGGCTCTCTGGGGCTTTACTATCAGGAAATTACATCCCCGGATTTGTTCATTTCCAAATATTATCTCTTCCCAACAAAGCACTGGGCATCCAAGGAATACAGAAAGTGATGGGCTGACCACTGCTTACTCCTCTGGAATGCCAGAGCTTGGAAAAAAAGGGCACTTGAGGCTTCTCCTGGTGCTGCCCGTGAGGTGTATTTTACTTGAGAGCCCCTTCCCGTGTCTTTCCCTGTATCCACCAAAAAATCCACCCCTTCATTCCCCAGCTGCTTGCTTCCTCCCTCTTTTCCTGTATCCAACAGAATTTTAACAGGTCAATAGTCCCCTCTGCAAGAGCACTTTTCATTCCAAACCTAAGAACAAACGAATCACTTCCCTTCCACCGTCCTTATTAGGATTCCACTGAGAGCAGTGGATGGAAAATGATCCTCTCCTGGTCCCTGCTGGATTCCCGGAGCAGGGATCCTTTCCCTCTTTCCCCCCACCACGGTGCCCTCCTCCCCCTCCCGCCCCACCCCACACCCTTTTCAGGCTTTATTCCACAGCTTTTGCCTCCAGGCCTCAGATCCTTTCGTTCTCCAGGAGCTCCCAGCAGCTCCACAGCCTTTCCTCTCCCATCCCGACCATTTCTCCGGGAATGGAGCTCCGCATTTCAATTGTCTTCTCTTTTCTCTGACTACTCCCACCAATCCAGAAGACCTAAAGCTGACACAAGGAACACTCGGTGCCCACAAATCCAAACCCAGACCCGGCCATCCCCAAACCAGCAACTCCCGGACAATTTGCGTTCATTCCAACCTAACACTGAGGACTCCCCCAATCCTTCAAAATTCCCAAGAAATATCCTGTTGCCTTCACAGCTCCCAGGGGATTCTGCTTCGTGCTCACACGAAGGATTTGGGACTTCCCTGAAAAAACCCGTGCAGGGCACGCTGGAATCCCCGATCCCGTGAATCCGGGGAGCGTTAAAAGCTCGGTCCAGCCTGGGCCCCCGGAAATTTTTGCCAAGTATCCCCCAAGTCCTCGGGATAACAGAACTCTCTGGTACTGCATTTTTGGCGTTGTAAAGCCTGGAATTACTCTATTCCTAGTGCTGGGCTCTGCATATGGCCGAGAAAATCCCGGCCTCCACACAGACCCAGGTTCCAAACTTTTTGATACATTTCAGCAAGCCGAGAAATTCACCTTCCCTACTTCTTCTTAAGAGCATCCTTCTCTTCCCTTACCCGGCGTGCTCTCTCCCACTGGGGGTGGGTTTTCCCCTTCCCATGCTAATTAGTCCCTACTTCTAGGAGGTTTAGGTACCTTTCTTCCCTGGGACGGATTTCTTAACACAGCTACCGAGGCTTTGGGAGTCTCCTTTATCTTCTACTTTCTGGATCCATAAATGCCACAATCCAGACGCCCAACTTCAACAAGACATCCTTTCTACCTAAAAACACACACTCTCAACTCTTAGATCTTTTAAAGTTTTACCCCCGCAAAATTCCCCTATTTTTCCACCACTGAATTCCTCAGTCCTGCTTCCAAGGATTTCTTGAATACCACGGGGCTTTTCTCAAGATTTACCCCCACGACCTTCCCTACGTGCCCACTGCTCATCACCTCATTTTTCCCTCAATGTGGTCGTTCTCCACCCCAGAGAGTTTGTCAAGTGTTGCCTCCAAAATGTTCCCCATCTCTCCACTACTCAGTTCCCCATTTTGCCTCCAAAATATTCAATCTGTCCCCTCCACATTGCATCCACTTTTACCCCCAGCGTTTTACTTCCTCTACAATATTGATTCAACCTTTTCCACCCCAAAAATCTGCATTCTCTCCCTTAAACAGCACCTCAGCTTTTCCCTCAAAAATGCCCCAGAGGGAAACTCAGATTCAGCCCCCAAACTCCCATTTGCCTACACAAACAGTTCTTGTGGCCCCTCTCAATTCCCCCAGGCTTTCAGCTCAAGGAAGAACTGGAAGCCTATTCCCTCATCTCCACCCTTGTTTTGCTTTCCTGGAAAACCTTGCGATCCCACACTTTCTCCAAGAGATCTGCTGGGACTACTGGAAGGTTTGCTCTCTCAGAGCGCCAGGGGGCTTTACAGCACTTGTTCCTCTGCATCTTTACCCTTTTATCAGCTTTCCCCTGGAACGGTGTTGTGGGAGAAGCTTGGAACTACCAGAAATGGATCACGTTCACATTTTTTCCCCACCAGTTTTTATCTGGTTTCAGATTCCTGGAATTACCCTCAAATGTGCCCTAGAACACTGCTGTGAAAGGATCAATGAGAAGAACAGCCGGAAAGCAGAAAACCACCTCCAGCAGCAGCCACAATGATCCCATTTCTCTTCTTACCTGGTCCTGCCAGAGCTCCCAACAGCCATTCCCATTCCAAAACAAGAGCTATGGAAGACATTCCTGCTGTCCGTGAGGGTGAGGCGGCAGTTCTGGATGTTCTTCGCTGTGCAATCAGACAACAAACAGAGTGTAAATGATCCTGGTGGTCCCTTCCAAGCCAAACCAGCCCGTGATTCCATGCGTGGATCAGCACCTGTCCCAGCTCCATTCCAGAAACCTCCTCCCACTAACCCAGAACTTTCCTTTTTCTGCTCAACATCAGGGCTTTGCTGCCGAGTGCCCCGGGCAGGGGACGCCTCAGCCTTCCCTGGGACCGCAGCATTCCCTGCGCTGCCTCAGCATCCCCTGCGCTGCTGTTCCACGCCCATCCCGTGGTCCAGCGCCTGCGCGGGCTGCAGTGCCGGGCTCTCCCCACGAGGCGGCAGCACCGGGAGCGAGCAGCCCCGGCCGGTCCCGCTGTCTCGGGGCAGCTGCGCCTTTAACCCGCCCTGAGCCGGCGGGGCCGTGAACACAGCGGGCACAAACGCCACCGCTCCCCTTTATTTCACCCTCAGAGGCACAGGATCGCAGCATTTCCTGGGCTGCAAGGGACCCACAGGGAGCATCGAGTCCAAATCCTGGCCCTGCACCCCAAGAATCCCACCCTGTGCCCGAGAGCCTTGTTCAGACCCAAACTCTTCCCCCAAGATCCTGAAAACACAGCGGGGCTGGGAGAAGGATGACCACGGAGGATTTTTTTATACAGATCTCCTTGCACGATCGTTAAATAATATTATTAGACAGTCCATGAACGCATCCCTGTGCCGGGACAGCCACCCCTGTGCCGGAACACTCATCCCTGGGCCGGAATACCGATCCCCCGCGGCCCCCACCGTCCGCTCGGGGCTGTCCCCGTTCCCCGCTCACCTCCGAGCCCGGAGCACCCGCCCCGGTGCCCCCGGCCCGGCAGCGCTGCTCCCCGGGCTCCCCGCTATCGCCGCTCCTGGCGAAGAAGGGCGGAAGTCACCGGTACCGCACCGATGTGGCTATTCGACCTTCTCAAGATGGCGGCCGGAAGGACCCCCCCCCCCCCCCCCGCCCCGCTCCGTCTATTCGACTGCCTGAATGCTCCCGCCTGCCCCAGGCGCCGCTGACCCCACAGTCGGTGTCCGCGTAGCGGGAAACGCCTCAGAAAATTGCGCGCAAGCGCTGGGCTGGCGTCGGCGTCGGCGTCGCGTTCAGGCAGCCGAATAGACGCAGCTTGGGGGGGGGGGGGGCCTTCCCTGCCGCCATATTGAGAAGGTCAGAAAACAGTGTACACGACCGCCATCTTTAGTGTGGCAGTGACGACACTTCCGCCCTTCGCCGCCATCTTGGGTGCTGGCAGAAGCCACTTCCGGTCGAGCCGCCATCTTTAGTGTGGTACACTTAGGGCCCCCGCCGCCCCTCACAAGGGCTTCTGTCTAGTCGGCTGCCTGAATCCGGCCCGGACTCCGACGCCGGCACCGCGCTTTCCGCGCGATTTTCCGCGGTGCTTCCCGGTGCGAGGACACGGCTGGCGGGGTCAGCCGCGCCGGAGGCGGGCGACGGCTCCGCGACCGGCGGCAGGCATCGGCAGGGACACCTCTCGCAGGGGGCCTACTGCGTCCGCCATCTTGAGTGTGGCGGAAGTGTAAACCACCCTCTGCAAGGTCCTGGCAGATAATAAAATAATAAAATAAAATAAATACTGTCATATTCTAATAAAAACGTCACTTAACGCCGTCCCGAGAGCGCGGAACTGCGCCTTCCTTTCCGAGCCGCCTCCTTGAGAGCGACACGCGGGCGGCTCTATTCCGACCGTGCCCGCCCGGTGCCTCCCGCCCGGGTCGCGCTGCGACCGCGCCTCTGCTGCCCGGCAAAACCGGCCCCGCCGGGCCGCCCCCCGCGCTGTCATTCCCCGCGGTCACCGCCCCGCACGGCGCCCGTTCCTTTCCATAGCTGTGGCCCCGCTCATGCACGGCCGTGTCCCTTGGCGCTGCGAACCGCCCTTCGCCCCTCCCCTCCGCTGACACACCCGGCCCCGCTCGCTCCCGCTCCTTGCCACGCTCGGCAGCCACCGAGGCCGCCGCCCTCTCGGCTCAGCCGGCACCGGGCGGCAGCAGCGCCGGGGCGCCGTGTCGGGGGCGGCAGTGCCGCGCTCTCGCCACCAGGCGGCAGCAGCGCCGCCCAGCTCAGCCCGGGGGCAGGCACAGAGCACAGGGAAAAGCCGGCTCCGGGCGCTCTGCAGCTCCTGCAGCCCGAGCGTCTCGGCTCCTGCGGCCAGGCGCTTGCTGCTTTCCTTCCTACAGAAAAACGCCGGCTCGTTATTCTCAAAACCTGCGGATCTCTATTCCCAGCTTCTTATATTGCTGTATGCGACAGAGTAGACAGAGAGGGCTGGCTTATTTCCAAATGAATTTACATCTAAATCAGTAGCATTTGCCTATAGACGTAAAAGTGAAGAACTTAACAGGTTTTAGTATTCTGCACACAGCCCTCGCTGGGAGGAATGGTAAAAAGTTAAAAACAAATGAAATTTTAAAAGTAGAAAGTTAGAAACAAAGTTACAACGGCAGAAATTTAGAAACAAACAAAGAGGTAAAATACAAGAAACAAACAAATTTCTAAAGGGAGAAAGTTGAAAACAAACAAAGTCAGAAACAAACAAACAAAAATTAGAAACAAACAAAATTAGAAAGGTAGAAATTTAGAAACAAAGTCAGAAAGGCAAGTGTTGAGCCTTTGACAGGGTACCCCTCCTTCTCGGACCAGGGTGAAAGAGCAGAGGAGGCTGCTGTTCTGCTGAGTTCTTTATTTCACGGTCTCACAGCTGTCTTGAAGGCAGAGTTCGAATGGGGTTACATGATACAGCCAAGCAGCAGCAGCAGGCAAAAACAGCTTCTTCTATATGCTCCATACACTATATTTTTTCTTATAGAAGTGTGGATTCCATTTGTTCATTGACCAGTAAGATTAACACACGATTCTAGTTTTCCTTAAACCCATCCTGCTCTAATTCTAACAGTCGTAAGCCTCACACAAGTGTCATCTGCCCTTGTTCCATAAGGAATCCCTCTACAGACAGGGAGTTGTCACCGGCCCCGTGCTCATGGGCTGCAGGGGACACCCGCACTGAGGAGGAAATGGAAATGGGAAAGAGGAAACTGCAACCTGATGGGACGCACCTCTGGCACCACATTTCCTCTTCTTCCTGCTGTCCTGGAAAACCCCAAGTAAATCCGGTCCCTCAGACCTTGCATCCCTGAACACCAGGAGAGCCGGTGTTTTACCCAGATCCCAGTGCCCTGCACGGCTGCGCTGACACGAGCACAGGCCGATTGCTCCGCCCAGCACCATCCCTCATTTTCTTCCCATTGCTCCCCAAGCGTCCCCAAACCACCCCAGCGTGTCTGTGCCGGGGCCAGGGCCTGCCCCGAGCCCGACCAGAGGCTGTCACCCAGCCCTGCACCAGCTCCCACCCCCGGGTGAGCTGGGAATGCACTGAGAGCTCGGCTCCCCGGGCTCCCCAGCACCCAAACCGGTCCTCAGACACACAGAAATGCCCAACCTGCCCCTCTGGGCACAGCCAAACACCACAATTCCATCATCCCCAAGCAACTCTGGCACTTGCCTCTTCACCTCCGCCCATTTCCAGTAGCCGGGGCTAGGACCGGGCTGTCAGAAATAGCATTCCCTAGGCAGTTCATCCCAGCGCAGAGGAGAAGAGGAGCCTGTCCCTGACCCACACCATGGGCAGGACAAGGGGGGCCCTAGCTGGCTTTGCCTACTCCAGCACCAAAGCTCTTGGTCCCAAAGATGGGGCGAGTTCAGTGGTTTTTCCTGTCCTGAAAGAGAGCAGAAAAGGGAAGTTAATCCCACTGTGGAATCCAAGACTCCTGCATTTCCTATTTCTGCTCTGATTGCTCACCGTGGAGTTTTATCCATGGAAAAAGAAGGAGAATGACACCATATCAAATAAAAAGTTGATTAATCCACGTAGGGGCTGTGGAGAGGATACAAAGGAGCTTTTCCATGATTTTGGGGCTTGAAGAGGGACTGAATTTCCCTCAAAGCTGGGAAGGGCCTGAGGATAATAAAGCAAAGGAGCAGCTTCATCTCTCCCTGGCAGAGAGCTCGGGGCTCCATTATGGATACAAATCAATCCCAGCAGGATTTCAAAGGGTTTCTTTAGGATGTCAGGTCCCTCTTTATCAGATCCCTGCTGGGATTCAGGGCCTGCCTGGTCACGGGGTGCTTTGATAAGGGCTGGATTTAAATCCCAGATCTGAGAACAGACATGAAAGGTCCCTGGGTTTCTAGGGGGTTGAAAAACTCAAGCTGGATTCGCTGCAGAGCTGAAAAATCAGGGTAAGAGAGAGCAAGGAGTGGCCAGCAGGCCCAGGCTCCTGATCACGCCCCTGGGATCCATGGGATCCATAGGATCCACGGCCTCTGGCACGCTGCTCCAGCACCCTGCAGGGTGACTGACAGCCGGGCAGGGGAAGGAGCCACCAGCAGCTCTGCCATGTGCACCATCATTCACCTTGCACGTGGCCTAAACAGCCACCAAGCACTGATGGACTGACTGAGCCGAAAATATCGGAGAGATCTCAGTTTGCACTCCAAATTCCCTGCAGCCTGTTCCCTTCCTGATCCATCCCTTGAAGCAGCAAGAGTGGAATTCCTTCCGTCGTTGCTCTTTCCCTCCTGTTTTCCACTCAACAAGAAAAAGAGCAGCCACGTGAACAGGAGTAAAAGCCCCAAACCCACAAAAAAGCACATTCTCAGCATCACTAATCCCTGCCAAACTGCCAGGAACCTTCCAAAACTACATCCAAGCTTGGAAACAGGGATCCAGTTGTTTGTTTAAGCAGCTATTGATCCAGTCTCTTCCAGCTAATTAAACTATTCACTATTTAAACTCATTAAACTGCTCATCCTGCTCCTGGCAGCCAGAGGCAAAGAAGAAATCGTGTCTAGATTAAATGGTGTTGGTGAATGTGCCCATCCCAGTCCTTGGAGAGGTTGGAATTGCATCCCTGTTCCTCTGCTCTCTTTTCCTTCCTTTTTCTTAGAGTGATTCCCACCCGGATTCCTCAGCTCCAGCTCTCTGAGCAGCCTCAGGGGGAGCATTTCATCCCCTTGGAGCCAACTCCATTTGTTGCATCCTTCATGCCTCAACCACCCCTAAAAGCAGGGAAGTGCTGATGGGCAGTGCAGCTGCTTCCACTTGGGAATGTTTCCAGTGGAACAGGGAGGGAATTCTGAGAAGCTTCCACCCACTGCACGTTATTGCTGGATAAAAGGTGAGGCAGCAAAGGATCAACAAAGGGAGATTTCAGCAAGACAAAGTCCAGACAGAGAGGCTGCAAGTGTGGCTGGGGCTGCTAAACTGGGAAAACTGCAAGGTCAGGCTGTGGGAACATGGATTATACTGAGGTCTGGAACTGGTGTTGGGAAGAGAGGGAGAAGGAGAAGGAGGAGAAGGAGAAGGAGAAGGAGAAGGAGAAGGAGAAGGAGAAGGAGGAGGAGGAGGAGGAGGAGGAGGAGAAGGAGAAGGAGAAGGAGAAGGAGAAGGAGAAGGAGAAGGAGAAGGAGAAGGAGAAGGAGAAGGAGAAGGAGAAGGAGAAGGAGAAGGAGAAGGAGAAGGAGAAGGAGAAGGAGAAGGAGAAGGAGAAGGAGAAGGAGAAGGAGAAGGAGAAGGAGAAGGAGAAGGAGAA